>NC_137027.1:27064240-27066740 GCF_032717465.1 Coenobita brevimanus | reverse complement strand
CATTACCTAGTGATCATGCTCCCATTTCCTTAACTGTGAACTTACCCAGCGTTGATATTGACCAATTAGTGTTCCGATCTGAACATTTGGGTGACCACTCTGTATTGCATAGTAAAGTGTTCAGTGATGTAAAGTTATCTAAGAAACCTATCCCTATGCAGAGTGTAGATCCCCAAGTACTTGTAAATAATTTATCTGAACTAAATAATTTGCCTGACGTAAACATGAACATAAATGAATGTGTAACACAAGTAACAGACATATTATATAATTGTGTAGGAAGTGCCAGATGTGTAACCCAAGAGGAGGTAAATGACAATAATGTATCTAGATGGGATAGACTATTGAATGATAAAGATGATTCAAGAATCTGGAGAGCTGTTGGATGGAAGGGCGAATATGAACCGACAGATGAACTAAGTAAAAGACCTATTAATAAGCCAAGTGATAATGAATTTAAATTGTTTATTGAAAGCTCATTAAACCCCCCAACCAACCAACAGTTGCCCAACATTATAAGTGACGTCACAATACCAATACTGGATGACCCAATAACCGTGGATGAAGTAGTGAGAGAAGCTCAAAATATGAATCCAAATAAGGCATGTGGACTAGATGGTTTGACTCCTGGACTATTCCGAATCTTACCTGTATCATGGCTATTACTGTTGACTACACTATTTAATAATATATTTAATTCGGGTAACTATCCAACTCAGTGGGCGAAAACAAAAATGTTCACAATTTTCAAAAAAGGCGATAGGTCATTACCTAAGAATTATAGAGGAATTAGTGTAATGAACAGTATGTCGAAGCTTTATGATATGGTCTTGTGTTCACGTCTGAAACGTTCGTGTCGTACCTTATAGAGAGCAAGCTGGTGCACAAGAGAAAAGAGGGTGTATGGACCATGTTGTTTGTTTAAGATTATTGTGCGATTTAGCAAAGAGAAAAAAGTTCAAACTGTATGTGACTTTCATAGATTTTTCTCAAGCCTATGACCTTGTCCCAAGAGAAGTTTTATTTAGTGTTTTACGTATGTTAGGTTGTGGTGCGGTGATGTTGGCGGCCCTGGTTGCTATGTACTCAGTTACACAGAGCATTATTGGCTCCGTTTTGGTCACAGTATCTTTAGGAGTGCGCCAAGGATCGCCAACATCATGCCCACTCTTTATAATTTTTGTAAATGATTTAATAAAAATGATTAAGAATGGATCAGGAGTAGACGGATTTTTATCGTGGGTACACACCCTAGTGTTAATGGACGACACTGTACTTCTGGCCACAACACGAGAAAATATGGTATCAAAGATTAACATTCTCCAAGATTATTGTTCTCAATACGGCATGAAAATAAATGAATCCAAAACTAAATTTTTTGTGATTAACGGAAATAAAGACGACAGTGAACCAATAGATGTAGGTAGTTTATCAGTGAAGTGGTGTGATAAATATGTGTATTTGGGTTGTTTGTTTACTGCTGATGGTTTGGTATCCTCTGCCGTAAAACTACATGCTGTCTCAAAGATGCCACATGTCCTTAAATTTGTGAACTTTATAAAGAAAAATATTGATATCCCATTCATGGTAAAACGACGAGTGTTCGAAGCAGCGTTAATGTCATCACTGTTATATGGTTGTGAGTCGTGGCTCACCGCGTACCTCAAGCCTATAATTAAATTGTATAATTGGTGCCTGAAAGAATTACTTGGTGTACGAAAATCAACTTGCAATGATGTTTGCTGTATTGAAGCAGGATTTCCATCTTTACAACAATTAGTAAAATATAAGCAACATACATTCTTTAATAAGATATGGCAATCGAGGTCCGAGATGGGTGACGATTCGCTCATGTTTGCAATAAATACGACACTGAATTATAACATAGTAACATCAAGATTACTTAGAAATTATAAAAATGACCAAGTGACAAGTTTAGAACAATGTAGACAAAACCTTACTGTATCAATTATGGAAAGTGAATCATCTCGACGAGTGACGTACAAAGATATAAACCCTAATTTTTTGTTGCACCGTGTATATACAGAGAGAAACTCAGTGAATGAAAAACACAGATTATCGTTCACCAGCTTCCGAATCAGTGGTCATAGTTTGGCCTGTGAAACAGGTCGTTGGGACAGAAGGGGGCGAGGCAGACTACCTCTGGCTGAACGGTTGTGCCAGTGTGGTCAGGTGCAAACTGAGTCTCATGTAGTACAACATTGTACACTCACACAGCACATTAGGACACAATATGACTTTACTACGATTGATGACTTGCTTTCCGGTCGTTTAACACCCGAAGTAGAATGTAAAATAATTCATGACATTTTATCTGAATATGACTTGTAACAATTATAAAGTAGGAGTATATTACTTAAGTACTGAATATGAATAGCCAAACATATTGAGTATAAGACTATTATCATGATTTTATGTGCATAAATAAGGGATAATTGTGTACACATAAGAATAGAAGAAGCCGAATGCTAGTGATACT
>NC_137027.1:27049240-27051740 GCF_032717465.1 Coenobita brevimanus | reverse complement strand
GCATCTTTGCCTCAGGATCAGTCTGATAATTATGATGTAGTTAAGAGCTTGATTCTTAAGGCCTATGAGCTTGTCCCTGAAGCCTATAGAGTAAAATTTAGGACAACTTACAAGCAAGATAAGCAATCCCATGTTGAGTATGCAAAAATCAAAGAAGATCTGTTAGAGCAGTGGTTAAATTCTAAGAATGTGGATTCTGATTTTGACAAATTTAAGCAGATGATTTTGCTGGAGGACTTCAAAAGGTGTATTTATAAAGATGTAAGCCTATATCTTGATGAGAGAAGAATAGATAATTTGTCTGATGCTGCAGTTTTAGCTGATGAGTATGTTCTCACTCACAAGAGATATTTTAGAGGAAAAAGGAAAGCTGAGAGTCAGTACGTTGCCTCTACTCAGAGTACAGGTAACAGGAAAGAGAATAAGGATGATGTTTCTCAGGAAGTAAATACCAGCTTCACCTCTAGATTTCAGAAAAGTAAATGTACTTATTGTAGTAAGCTTGGTCATACTACGGAGAGATGTTTCAGGAGACAGCGTGATGTGAACAAAAAGGAGTCTTTAAATATTCAGTCAATTGGTCTAGTGTCCACTCTTGAGAGTTCCCAGAATTCTTTAACTGAGTTAACTGAACCTGCTTTGAGGGGTAACTTAAATTCTCATGATGGAGCTCCTCTTTGAGCAGTAACGTTGGTGACACTCTCAAGAGTTCATGTGCTAATTTCCTGTCTGATGGTTTTGTCAGTCCTCTGGACAGTAATGACAGGAAATCAGTTAAAATATATCGTGATACAGGTGCTTGCCAATCCCTTATGCTGACCAGTGTTCTAGGCTCTAATTTTAATTCCTCTGATGAAACTGTAATCTTACAAGGTGTAGGGAATAATTACTTCTCTGTTCCTCTGTGCAGAGTGAATTTAGAGTCTGGTTTTGTTAATGGTTCTGTTATGGTTGGGTTGGTTGAGACACTCCCAATGTCAGGTGTAACTTTCTTACTTGGAAATGATATTGGTGGAAGTCAAGTGTGTCCAGCTCCTCAGTTGTCTAGTGAGCCAGTGGCTGTGTCCCTGGATTGTGATGTCCCCTGATGTGTTCCCTGCATGTGCTGTCACTAGGGCTAAGTCTAAAGTTACTGGTGATTTAGAGGATAATGATGATGATGATGTTATCCTAGCTGACACTTTTCTTGCTAATTTGGACCACTCACCAGATGAGGCAGTACCCCGTAGTGTTGATAATTTGTCTCGTCAAGAGTTGGTTGAGTTGCAGGTTGCTGACCCTGAGTTGAAAGGGCTAGCTAACTCTGCTTACAGTGAAGAAGAGTCAGCCGGTGCTTCTACTTGTTATTATGTAAAGTCAGGAGTACTTATGAGGAAGTGGAGACCCCCAACAGCATCAGCCGACTGTGAATGGGAGGTTGTACATCAAGTTGTCATCCCTCGTGTTTGTAGGCAGGATATCATTCGAGTGGCTCATGATTCCAGTTTGGCAGGACACCTTGGAGTGAGGAAGACTGTGGCACGCATTTTGAAACACTTCTACTGGCCAGGTATCTTCAGGGATGTTTCCTGGTATTGTAAGTCTTGTCACACCTGTCAAGTTGTGGGGAAGTGTAATCAGACCGAAAAGGTTGCACCTCTAGTTCCCATTCCTCCTTTTGAGGCGCCTTTCACCCGTGTGTTGGTGGATATTGTGGGCCCTCTTCCTAAGACTTCTTCAGGATTTTCTTATGTGTTGACCATGATTGATATGGCTACTCGTTATCCTGAAGCCATTCCACTTAGAAACATCTCAGCAAAGAACGTGGTTAAGGAAATGCTAGGGTTCTTCACAAAGTTTGGTCTGCCCAAGGAGGTACAGTCAGACCGAGGAAGTAATTTCATGTCAAATGTTTTCAAGCAGTCTCTGAAAGAGTTGGGCATCTCCCAGATCACGTCTTCAGCTTACCATCCCCAGACCCAAGGAGCGTTGGAGAGATATCATCAAACACTCAAATCGATGCTCAAGAAATACTGTTTGGAACATCAGAAAGACTGGGATAAAGGTCTTCCATTCGTTGTGTTTGCCGCAAGAGAATCTCCAAATGAATCACTGGGCTTCTCACCTTTTGAACTACTGTTTGGCCATGAAGTAAGAGGACCCCTTAAGTTACTCAAGGAATGCTGGCTGTCGGAGGAAGATGACGTCAACCTGCTGGAGTATGTGATGAATTTCAAAGAACGGCTGTCCACTGCTTTACAGCTGGCGAGAGAGAATTTAGGAGCTGCTCAGGAGAAGATGAAGACTTGGTATGATAAGAAGTCCAGGTTACGCCACTTTCAGCCAGGAGATCAGGTTTTGATTCTGCTACCAGTTCATGGGCAACCTCTTCAAGCCAAGTTTAGTGGTCCTTATTTCGTGGAGAAGAAACTCAGTGATGTCAGCTATGTCATCGCCACACCAGATCGTAGAAAGAGCAAGCAACTATGTCACATCAACATGCTAAAGTTATATCACAGGC
>NC_137027.1:26921740-26981740 GCF_032717465.1 Coenobita brevimanus | reverse complement strand
AGATAGCTCTCATTTCCAGTGTTACTGTTTATATCATTTATATACACTAAAAACATGATTGGTGCCAGCACTGAACCCTGTGGTACTCCACTAGTCACTTCTTTCCATGATGAGTAGTTTCCTCTTAGTACTGTTCTCATTTCTCTTTTTATGAGAAGTCTTGCATCCAACAAAACAGTTTGCCTCGAATTCCTCCTTGATGGTACAGTTTCCATAAAAGTCTTTGGTGTGGTACTGTGTCAAAAGCTTTCTTGAAATCTAAATAGATACTGTCCACCCATCCTTCCCTTTCCTGTATTGTGTTTGTTACTCTGTCATAGCAGCTCAACAGATTAGTAACACATGATTTTCCTTTTCTGAAACCAAACTGTCTTTCTGTTATCATACTGTGTTCTTCTAGATGATTTACCCAAGTTTATCTTTTAAGCTTTTCTAATACCTTGCTTACAACACTGGTCAGTGATACTGGTCGGTAGTTGAGTGGATTTTGTCTATTTCCTTTCTTGAATAAGGGGATAATATTTGCTTTTTTCCAAATATCAGGTAGTTTACCTTGACTCAAGGATTTCTTGAAAATTAAAAATAATGGTTTACTTAACTCCTTTGCACATTCTCGTAATACCCAACATGAAATATCGTCAGGACCACTTGCTTTTCCTCTGTCTAATCTACTTAACTCCTCCTGTATTACTTTTTCTGCTATTTGTATATCTGGTAGTATGTGTGGACATGCGTGTTCCACATAGTCCCTCTCAAAATTTTTTTTCTTCTGTAAAAACTAATTTGAAATTCTTATTTAGTGTTTCACAAATATCCTTCTCTTGTGTATAAGTGATTCCCTCGTCCGTAATGGATTGTATTATATCTTTTACTTTGGTTTTGCTTCTGATATAGCTGTAAAACAGCTTTGGTTGATCACTACTTTTATTTATTATATCCTCCTCAAACTGTTTTTGGGCTTCCCTCCTTATTCTTGTATAGTCGTTTCTTGCCTGTTTGTAATTATTATACGCCCTTTCACTATTGTGTCTTCTGTATCTATTCCACAACAAATCTCTTATTTCTTTTGATTTTTTACATTCTGTATTGAACCATTTCTGTATTTTCTTATCGCTTTTTTGTGCTGTGGGATGTACTTCTGGACTCCTATTTCATAAAATTCACAGATTTTTTTATATACAACATTTAAATCTTGTCCTCTAAGCTCATTTTCCCAATCAACTTCTAAGAAATACTTATGTAGGTCTTGATAATTTCCCTTTTTATAGTTTAGGCTCTTTTTGTAACTGTCATTGCTGTTTACTATGTCATATGCTATCCTGAAGTTATAATTTAGTACTGCATGATCGCTTTTGCCGAGTGGAGGGTAATATATTAAACTGTCAATATCATTTTCTTGCCTAGTAAATATTAGATCTAGCACTGAAGGTACTTCAAGTCCTCTTTTTCTGGTGGTTTCCCTCACATGTTGCGTTAGGAAAAACTCTTGCACGAGATCCAGGAGCTTTTGGTCCCAACAGCTTTCTTGGCTAATTATATCTAGAGTATTCCAATTTATATTTGTATTGAAACCCCCAGTTAGTATAATTCTTTCCGATTTCTCTTCCATTTTATGTAGTAATGATCTTATACTCTGAATTGTACTCTCTGCCAGGTCCTCATATTCGTCTTTTTCCCATGTGTTTGATCTGGGTGGCATGTACAAATTGGCTACAATTACTTTACCTTCAGATGTGTTGATCTCTACTGCAATCAGTTCTACTTGTGATGGTATATCTAGTTTTATTTCATTGACTTTTAGATTTTGCTACAGTAACAGATCAAAAATAATAGCCTATAACATACAAGGACCAAAAATAAAGAAGCCTTTAACTATCATAAAAATATCTGAAACAATGACAAAACTATTATCAATCTTTCTAAATCAAATTTTCTTCATAGACAAGCTAACAAACACTAAACAACCCAAATGATAACAAAATATTCTGGTCTACCCTTAACTCATTCAAATCTAACATCACTACCACCTCTTCCATTCCATGTTACAGTGACCTAACGAAAATCTAGTAATGACCCACGAGGAAAAGCCAACCTTCTTGTTGATTTTTTTTTTTTCAACAAACTCAACCCTAAATACAGGTAATCACAATATTCCTGTACTTGATTTTGATTCCCCCCAAGTACCCTCTTTCAAGATTCACACAAGATACGTACGACCTGTATTACAGAATCTCTCAGTAGATAAAGTTACTGGTCCAGATGAAATTCCTTTAATAGTACTTAGAAACTGCTCCCTAGTGTTGCCTCCTATATTGACAAAATTTTATCGCTTATGCATCTGTACCTCAACTTTTCCAGCCTCTTGGAAAGAAGCAAATATCCATCCCGTTCCTAAGAAGGGGGCCACTTCTGATCCATCAAACTACAGACCAATCACTATACCTTCCGTCCTTGGTAAAGTTTTTGAGACACACAAACACATAGTCAAGCACACTGAAATCGACAAATTAATCAGTGATCGGCAGTATGTATTTAGACATAGGCGGTCAACTGTATACATTTTTTGTCTTCTTACCAAGTAGATTAACAAAACAGAAGATCAACATGGTGAAACACACACACTAGCATTTGATATTTCAAAAGCATTTGACAGAGTGTGGCATCAGGCCATGTTGTCCAAGATGTCACACTATGGCCTAGCAACACTGGTTCCTGCAATTTCTTCTTACCTTCATAATAGAAAAATACGGGTCATGGTAGATCGAATATATTCCCAATTTCATTCCGTAAATGCTGGCATATTCGGGGATCAGTTTTGGCCCCAACCCTCTTTCTCATTCATAAAACGATATCCTATCTGTCACTCACAACCCAGTACACTCTTATGCTGATGACTCGTCACTTGATAGTTCTTTCACATTTAGTACCTCCTTTACACAATCTCATATTATAAATTCTCAAATAAACACAGCAATTTCTCTGAACCAGGACCTTTCTAAAATTAATCAATGGGGACAAACAAATCTAATCTCATTGAATGCTCAGAAAACTAAAAACATTAATTTCTCCAACAGAAAGAATCCCTGAGACTCCCACATAATTTTAAATCTCAGTATTTCCATATCCACTACATTTGATATCCTACGTGCCACACTTAACACAAACCTAAGTTGGACAGCTTATAAAAATTTTAATCCCTTGTTAAAAATGCTTCTAAAAAATTGGGACTTCTGTATAGAGTTCGTGAATTCTTCACTGACGGGTAGTTGGCCACAATATACAAAAAGTCAAGTGCGTTCTCAGATCTAATACTGTTCGCCACTGTGGAGTGGACGTGGAGTGGTTGCACTGAGGCAGTTGGACAAAATTGAAAATAAAGCCATTAGATTAATCAATAATCCTGCCATTACTCAGGACCTTCCTTCATTATCAGTACGTGGAAATGTTGCATCTTTAGCATTATTTTACTGATATTTTTACCGTAACCGGTCTTACTGAACATACATTCTCTCCCCCGCAATGCAAAACCTCTGCTGATCAAAATGCATTTATCTCCAGAACTACTACTCTCTGGAATTCACTTCCTGGGAGTTGCTTCCCACAAACATTTAATCAACTTTTATTTAAATCCAATTGTTATAAATATTTTATGAATGGAGGATCCCTTTAGGCACATGGAAGTTTTTTTTTTTTATTTCCTTGGTTTTTCTTGCCTCCATTGACTGTCTCTTAAAAACAGTGAGTATATTAAAGTGACAAGGAAGAGGTGTTAGGGAATATCCACAAATACCGTTTTTTTTTTTCTTCTCCTACACCATTTATTATCCACCATCATTACCACCACCATCATTACCACCTTCATCATTCTCCTCTTCCTCCTCCTCCTCCTCCTCATTATCATCATCACAATCATCATCATCTTTCCCGTATGTGAGATGAGGAACTACCGCCCTCAGTCAGTCTGTCCCTCTTCCTATGACCTACAACCTTTTAAACACTCTACTAGACAGCCTGAAAGGAGCAAGGGGGCTGCTGCTGTTTGGATTTCTCTATCCATAATACCAGTCAGTAATACACACACCAGACCACACCACCACACAGGATAATACTACACCAGTCAATAATACCCACACCACACCACACCACCACACAGGACAATACCACACCAGTCAGTTATACCCACACCACAACACATCACACAGGACAATACCGCACAAGGCAGCAATAGCCACACCACGCCACACCAAACCACCACACAGGGTAATATCACACAAGTCAATAATACCCACACCACACCACCACACTGGATAATACCACCCCAGTCAGTAACAATCACACCACACCACCACACAGGATAATACTACACCAGTCAGTAATACCCGCACCACACCACACCACACAGGATAATGAGACATGGTATTTCACTCTGAAAAAATGTATTTGGAGAGAGAGAGAGAGAGAGAGAGAGAGAGAGAGAGAGATTTTTACCTTTTACGTAATCTACATCACATCCAAGCGATTTTATTAAGTGCAGGAAGGAATTTTGGAATGAGAGGGGAGGGGGAAATATAGCCCTCATTAACCCCTTCAAATTCCTAGTCACGAGGAGTGCAATGGGAGGGATGTAGAGCCGTAGCATTGTCTTATTCTGCCACTGAGCTACATAAAATAAGCTGCAAAAGGACGAAAATCTGGGCCAAGCTAAGGTGAAAAGACTATACGTATCATTATTTTAGTTGTTGATGGTTTCTTGTTATTGTTTTTGTTGTTTTTTTACTTTGTTGTTTTTGTAGTTGTTGTGGTGGTATTGTTGTTCTTGTTTATTTGTCATTCATGTTGTTCTGTTATTGTTGTTTTTGTTGGTGTTCTTGTTGTGGATAATGGAGCCGAGTTCTTGCTTACGACTGCCATACTGCGCGACGACCACTGAGGGCTTCACGACGACCTTTACCACTACTCACACTG
Source organism: Coenobita brevimanus (assembly GCF_032717465.1). Classification (NCBI taxonomy): domain Eukaryota; kingdom Metazoa; phylum Arthropoda; class Malacostraca; order Decapoda; family Coenobitidae; genus Coenobita; species Coenobita brevimanus. The sequence goes on along the minus strand of NC_137027.1, from coordinate 26,976,775 downwards.
GCGATGCTGGAGTCACCTCGAGTCGTACTGGTCGTCTTCGTTGTCGTTGTGGTCGTGGTGGGCTCACCGAACGACTTTTTCCTCCTGCAGGGATGGCAGTAAAACGGGATGCAGCATTGACTGAACTCACTCGGGAGCTCCCTCTGACCTGTTGTGGGTTAGAGAGTGAAAAAAATTAGTAATAGTGATAATAATAGTAGTAGTGATGTTAACAGTAGTAGTGGTAATCGTGATAATAATAATAGTACTGATAATAATAAAAGTGATAGTGATAGTAGTAGTGATAAAGGTAAAAGTGGTAGTGATAATAGTAATAGCAGTAGCAATGATAATAACAGTAGTGATAATAACAGTAGTAGTGATAATAATAATTTAAATAGTGACGACAATAATCGTAGTACTAATAGAAGTAGTGATATTAATAATAATAGCTATAAGGATAACAAGAGTAGTAGTGACGGTGATAATAATAGTAGTAGTGATAATAACAGTAGAAGTGATAATGATAATAGCAGCGATAGTAGCAGTAGTGATGATAATAGTAGTAGTGATAATAATAATAGTAGTAGTGATGATAATAATAATAGTAGTGGAGATAATAATAACAGTAGTGATGATAATAATAACAGTAGTGATGATAATAGTGGTAGTGACAAGGACAATACTACAGTAGTACTGATGCTAATAGTAGTGACAGTGACAATGATATTAATAATGATAACAGTAATATCAACAATAGCAGTGATAAAGAAATTAGTAGCAGTAATAATAATAATAATAATAATAATAATAATAATAATAATGAGAGCTGCAAGGCTTGATGGATGAGTTTGGGAGAGTGTGTAAGAAACGGAATCTAAAGGTGAATGTATGGAAGAGTAAAGTGATGGTCTTTGAGAGAGGTGAAGTCAGTGAATGTACAGCGAGGTTGGATGGTGAGGAATTGGAAAATGTGAGTACGTTTAAGTACTTGGGTAGTGTGATGAGTAAGGATGGAGGTTTGGAGGGTGAAGTGCTTGAAAGGGTACAGCAGGGAAGAAAGGTTGCTGGTTCCTTGAAAGCAGTGATAAGAAACAGGGAAGTGAGCATGGAAGTGAAAAAGTTACTACATGACAGTATTGTGATACCAACTCTAACGTACGGAAGTGAAGCTTGGACGTTGTTGGAAGGACACAAGTCAAGAGTGACAGCAGTAGAAATGAGTTATTTAAGAGGAGCCTGTGGAGTCACATGGAGAGACAGGCTGACGAATGAGGATATAAAGGAGCTTTGTGGTGTTGATGTGGATGTGATAGGAAGCGTTATGAGGAACACACTGAGGTGGTTTGGCCATGTGGAGAGGATGGAGGGTGAAAGACTGACGAAGAGAGTGTATGTGAGTGAGGTGGAGGGGGAAAGAGGGAGGGGGAGGCCGAGGATGAGATGGAGGGATGGGGTGGAGAGGTATATGAGAGAGGGGTGTGTGAGCTGGGAGCAGGGGAGTGAAATGGCGGGGGACAGGGCGACTTGGAGGCGATTTGTTTGTGGCCACCCCAAACGGGATTGAGGCGTCTGGCAATAGATAGATAGATAGAATAATAATAATAACAGCAATAATAAGAAGCCTTTACCAAAGACGTATACCCATCATACGGTAAAGAATATATAGATATGCATTAATAGTTATGCCAATTTCATATATATATATATATATATATATATATATATATATTTATATCCCATTGGATCCCAGGGGTGCTGGGCGAGGCATTGCACTGGGAGGGCACTAAGCGTACCGCCCTCCGCCTATCGGCTCATAGTCGCGAAGCTCATAGCTCCCTACCCGGAAGTTCCCTACTTTATAAAGACTTGAAAAATCTCAGTTCCGTCCAATACTCTGGACACTGGGCTCCAATGGGATATATATATATATATATATATATATATATATATATATATATATATATATATATATATATATATATATATATATGTTGTTACATAGCCTATGATTTCATCATCCTTTGTATAATTCTAACGTACGGTATGCTGCATGTTTGGTCACGATTCGCCTCGTGGCTTCCATAGTGACCAGGCTCGCGTGTTCTACATCAATCCCCCTTCTCCCCCTTATAGTAGAGTAAGTCGTTCTTTCTGTTGTTCAGAGCAGGAGTGTCAACTCTTCGTCCTCTGTGCTTCATTTGCGCGTCCTTCTTACAAGTTGTATCAAGCTCTGCTGGCCTCTATATAATGAGCTCAGTCTCTGCATTAAATGCTACTTAGATCTACTCCTCATTTTGTTCACATCTCTGTCCTCCCCTGTACAGTTGTTATTATTTTTGTGAGTGCTCAGGAAGTCTCCAACCATCTAGCTGCTGTGTAATTTGAGTCTATGTGATTATTACATTTCTTTCTTGTACTGTACTGTATAGCATAAGGTGTTAATTCGTTGGCCTGGTAAGGTTTTTGTGATTCATGTGGAGGTTTTGATGTCATCCAGTAATAATAATATTTTGTACTGTAATAATATATCTTGCATTAACTGAGCATTATCCGGTGTTCTCATTTTATCAGGGCTGACTTAGATAAATTTACTCTTGCTAATTTCGTGTTAATAGAGGCTATTGCAGTTAACCATATATTTAACCTGTTTTGCCATTACATTATCCTTATGAGTCCTGAATGTTTAGTTGTTAGTTTGAGCATTAAACTTTAACTTGTAATTTTACCTAACTCTTTTGTTTTGAACCTGGAAATTTGCGGGACAGTAGTAATTTTTAGTATTCTCACTTGAAGTGTTCATTATCTCTCTTTGTTCCGTAACATAAATTTGGCGACCTCTTATCAGGATATTCAGGATAGTATCATAAGGATATTACTTGATATTTTGTGACTGTGATTTATTCATGTTGTCTTTTTTTTTTTTTTATGCGAGGAAGAAGGAACCAAAGGCCATGAGCCAGCAGTAACAGTTCCCTCCAAGAGAAAAACAAAATACAATAGAGAGCCCAATTCAAGATCCGATCATTTTGAGATGCCTGGACACACTACGTTTGAAAGACTGGAGATCATAGGCAGCAGGAAATACAGACAGAGGGAGACAGTTCCAGAGCTGACCTGTTGCATAAATGAAAGACTGGGAGTAACGGTTAACTCATGCATTAGAGAGTTGGACAGAAAAGGGATGAGAGTTTGCTGCCAGACGGGTGCTACGCGCCTGTCGTAGAGGTGGAGGAATGCAAGCAGACAGTTCAGAGGAGCAATGACCATTAAAGTAGCGATAGAAAAGAGATAAAGATGCAACAGTGCGGCGAAGAGACAGAGGTTGAAGGGAGGCAGTAAGAGGGGGAGAGTTAATGAGACGAAAAGCCTTTGACTCCACTCTATTGAGAAGAGCTGTATGCAGGGAGCCTCCCCACACATGAGGGTTGTACTCCATGCAGGGGCGGATAAAACCCCTGTATAGAGTCAACAATTGTGCAGGGGGTAAAGAAGGAACGAAGTCGGCTTAGCACACCCAATCTCTTGGAAGCAGATTTTACAAGAGATGTAATATGATCTTTCCAAGATAAGTCCCGAGTAAATGAAACCCCAAGCATGTTCAAGGATGATGCAGGATTAAACTGAATATTATTAAACATTAGTGGGTATACCTGTGGAAGATTTTGTCGGGTTGATAGGTGTAAGAACTGAGTCTTAGATGCATTAAAGACAACCATATTATTTTTACCCCAGTCAGAGATATGAGCCAAGTCAGACATTAGGTGTGCCATAGCCTCATCCCTTGTTTCTTGAAGTAACTGTTGAGATGCGCGTTGCGGGAACCGAATGGAAAGGTGAAGGGTGGAGTCATCAGCGTATGAGTGGATAGGGTTAGATGTACAGCTTAGAAGATCATTGATGAATAAAAGGAAGAGAGTTGGTGATAGGACAGAGCCCTGAGGAACACCACTGTTGATAGATCTAGGAGAAGAATGATGGCCGTCTACAACAGCGACTATAGAACGATCAGAAAGGAAGCTAGCGATGAAGGCACAGATAGAAGGATAGAAACCGTAGAAGGGCAGTTTGGAAATTAAAGATTTATGCCAGACTCGATCGAAAGCCTTTGAGATGTCAAGTGCAATGGCAAAGCTTTCGCCAAAGTCCCGAAAGGAGGATGACCAGGAGTCTGAAAGGTAGGTGAGAAGATCGCCAGTGGAGCGTCCCTGACGGAACCCATACTGACGATCGGAAAGAAGGTTGTGATAGGAAAGATGGCTTAAAATTTTTCTATTAAGAATTGAATCGAAAACTTTTGAAATACAGGACGTTAAAGCAATTGGACGATAGTTGGAGGGTTGGGAGTGGTCACCCTTCTTTGGGACTGGCTGAATGAGAGCAAACTTCCAGCAAGAAGGAAAGGTACAAGTTGACAGACAAAGGCGAAATAGTTTGCTTAGGCAGGGTGTAAGCACAGAAGCACAGTTCTTGAGAACAACAGGAGGGACCCCATCAGGCCCATATGCCTTGTTAGTACTAAGGCCAGTGATGGCAGAAAATACATCAACTGAAGAAATTTTAATGTCAGCCATGAGGAAGTCAGAGGGGGGAAGTGATGGAGGAACAGCACCAGAATCGTCTAAGGTGGAATTGGAGGAGAGAGTCTGTGTGAAGAGATCTGCTTTATCAGTAGAAGAAATAGCTACAGAACCATCAGAGTAGAAAAGAGGAGGGAAAGATGATGAAGTAAAGTTGTTAGAAAGATTTTTGGCAAGGTGCCAGAAGGACCGGGAAGAATTCGAGTCTACTATTACTACGCTTGATGAAGCCAAAGATTTTTTGTCAAATGTGCAAACAGTGTGTGATGTAGAAAACAGAACAAAGAATGAACATAAGCTTGTTGCTCAACAATTGGGAATTGCTGTTCGCTCTCATCATTCTAAAGATCAGATTGTTGACATGGTTAATGAAAGCTTGTTTAATGTAACTCCTCCAGATGAGCAAACGCAGATTGAAATAGCTAAGATACAGCTAGCCCTGCAGGAGGCTCGTGCTAAGGAGGCTGAATCTCAGGCTCGTATTCAGGAGGCACAGGCACAAATCGAAATTGCTAGGATTCAAGCAGACCATGAGTATCGCATGAAACAAAGTGGAACTGGATCATCTAGCTCTGATGATTTTGATGTGGCTAAAAATGTTAAACTTGTCCCTCCTTTTAATGAATCTGATTTAACAAAGTATTTTCAGTTGTTTGAGAGGGTAGCTACAGGTTTTAATTTGCCCAAAAAGTATTGGCCAGTACTCCTTCAAACTGTTCTCACCGGTAAAGCTCAAGTAACTTATGCATCTTTGCCTCAGGATCAATCTGATAATTATAATGTAGTTAAGAGCTTGATTCTTAAGGCCTATGAGCTTGTTCCTGAAGCCTATAGAGTAAAATTTAGGACAACTTATAAGCAAGATAAGCAATCCCATGTTGAGTATGCAAAAATCAAAGAAGATCTGTTAGAGCAGTGGTTAAATTCTAAGAAGGTAAATTCTGATTTTGATAAATTTAAGCAGATGATTTTGCTGGAGGACTTCAAAAGGTGTATTAATAATGATGTAAGCCTATATCTTGATGAGAAAAGAATAGATAATTTGTCTGATGCTGCAGTTTTACCTGATGAATATGTTCTCACTCACAAAGAGATATTCTAAAGAAAAAAGGAAAGCTGAGAGTAAGTACATTGCCTCTACTCAGAGTACAGGTAACAGGAAAGAGAATAAAGATGATCTTTCTCAGGAAGTAAATACCAGCTCCACCTCTAGATTTCAGAAAATTAAATGTACTTATTGTAGTAAGCTTGGTCATACTACGGAGAAATGTTTCAGGAGACTGCGTGATGTGAACAAAAAGGAGTCTAAATATTCAGTCAATTGGTCTAGTGTCCACCCTTGAGAGTTCCCAGAATTCTTTAACCGAGTTAACTGAACCTGCTTTGAGGGGAAAATTAAATTCTCATGATGAAGCTCCTCTTTTCAGCAGTAACGTGGGTGACACTCTCAAGAGTTCATGTGCTAATTTCCTCTCTGATGGTTTTGTCAGTCCTCTGGACAGTAATGACAGGAAATCAGTTAAAATATATCGTGATACAGGTGCTAGCCAATCCCTTATGCTGACCAGTGTTCTAGGCTCTAATGTTAATTCCTCTGATGAAACTGTAATCTTACAAGGTGTAGGGAATAATTACTTCTCTGTCCCTCTGTGCAGACTGAATTTAGAGTCTGGTTTTGTTAATGGTTCCATTATGGTTGGGTTGGTTGAGACACTCTTAATGTCAAGTGTAACTTTCTTACTTGGAAATGATATTGGTGGAAGTCAAGTGTGTCCAGCTCCTCAGTTCTCTAGTGAACCAGTGGCTGCGACCCTGGATTGTGATGTCACTGATGTGTTCTCTGCATGTGCTGTCACTAGGGCTAAGTCTAAAGTTACTGGTGACTTAGAGGATAATGATGATGATGATGTTATCCTAGCTGACACTTTTCTTGCTAATTTGGACCACTCACCAGATGAGGCAGTACCCCGTAGTGTTGATAATTTGTCTCGTCGAGTTGGTTGAGTTGCAGGTTGCTGACCCTGAGTTGAAAGGTCTATCTAACTCTGCTTGCAGTGAGGAAGAGTCAGCTGGTGCTTCTACTTGTTATTATATAAAGTCAGGAGAACTTATGAGGAAGTGGAGACCCCCAACAGCATCAGCCGACTGTGAATGGGAGGTTGTACATCAAGTTGTCATCCCTCGTGTTTGTAGGCAGGATATCATTAGAGTGGCTCATGATTCCATTTTGGCAGGACACCTTGGAGTTAGGAAGACTGTGGCACGCATTTTGAAACACTTCTACTGGCCAGGTATCTTCAGAGATGTTTCCTGGTATTGTAAGTCTTGTCACACCTGTCAAGTTGTGGGGAAGTGTAATCAGACCGAAAAGGTTGCACCTCTAGTTCCCATTCCTCCTTTTGAGACGCCATTCACCCGTGTGTTGGTGGATATTGTGGGCCCTCTTCCTAAGACTTCTTCAGGATTTTCTTATGTGTTGACCCTGATTGATATGGCTACTCGTTATCTTGAAGCCATTCCACTTAGAAATATCTCAGCAAAGAACGTGGTTAAGGAAATACTGGGGTTCTTCACTAAGTTTGGTCTGCCCAAGGAGGTACAGTTAGACCGGGGAAGTAATTTCATGTCAAATGTTTTCAAGCAATCTCTGAAAGAGTTGGGCATCACCCAGATCACGGTTTCAGCTTACCATCCCCAGACCCAAGGAGCGTTGGAGAGATATCATCAAACACTCAAATCGATGCTCAAGAAATACTGTTTGGAACATCAGAATGACTGGGATAAAGGTCTTCCATTCGTTGTATTTGCCGCAAGAGAATCTCCAAATGAATCACTGGGCTTCTCACCCTTTGAACTACTGTTTGGCCATGAAGTAAGAGGACCCCTTAAGCTAATCAAGGAATGCTGGCTGTCAGAGGAAGATGACGTCAACCTGCTGGAGTATGTGATGAAGTTCAAAGAACGGCTGTCCACTGCTTTACAGCTGGCGAGAGAGAATTTAGGAGCTGCTCAGGAGAAGATGAAGACTTGGTATGATAAGAAGTCCAGGTTACGCCACTTTCAGCCAGGAGATCAGGTTTTGATTCTGCTACCGGTGCATGGGCAACCTCTTCAAGCCAAGTTTAGTGGTCCTTATTTCGTGGAGAAGAAACTCAGTCATGTCAACTATGTCATCGCCACACCAGATCGTAGAAAGAACAAGCAACTTTGTCACATCAACATGCTGATAAGTTATATCACAGGCGGGACGAAAATAACCCAGTCAGCACTGTAGCTGTTCCACCCGAGTCTGCAAGTGAAGTTCTCCCATGCAGTATGAGCCTGAGTGATAGTTTGAGGAAGAATCCTGATATCATGAATGATCTCCAGACTAAGCTTTCTCATCTAGCTTCCCGAGGAAAGGCAGGAGTTTTCGGCATTACTGCAGGAGTACCCGCAAGTGTTCCGTGCCACTCCAGGAAGAACCACTGTGTTGATGCATGATGTCGATGTTGGAGAAGCAAAGCCAATTAAACTGCCTCCTTACCGTGTGAACCCAGTGAAAGTTCCTCTCATCCAGAAGGAGCTTGGCTACCTGTTGGACCACAAGATGATTGAGCCCTGTCAGAGCGAGTGGAGTTCTCCTGTCACTCTAGTCCCTAAGCCAGGTGGGTCACAGCGGCTTTGCATCGACTACAGACGTGTTAATCAGATAACCAAAACAGACACTTATGCTCTCCCTCGCGTGGAAGATTGCATAGACAAGATCGGAAAGGCTAGGTATATAAGTAAGTTTGATTTGTTAAAGGGATACTGGCAAGTACCTATGACTGAACGTGCTAGGGAGATCTCATGTTTTGTAACACTAGGAAAGACTTTTGCATGTTCTGTAATGCCATATGGTATGAAGAATGCACCAGCCACTTTTCAGAAGCTCATGAATGTTGTAACAGAGGGTTTGGCAGGGTGTGTTGTTTATATTGATGATGTATTAATCTTCAGTAACAACTGGAAAGATCACCTATGCCATGTCAGTAAATTTCTTGAGCGTTTGGTTCATGCTAATCTTGTAGCTAATTTATCAAAGTGTGAGTTTGGTCAAGCTAAAGTTCAGTACCTTGGGTACGTAATTGGTGATGGACACGTTGCACCACCAGGAACTAAGGTTCAAGTCATAAGTGATCTTCTCAAACCTAAAAGTAGGAAAGAGCTACAAAGATTTTTGGGAATGGTAGGTTATTACAGGAGATTTGTTCTTAACTTTTCAATTCTTGTATCAGCACTTACAGACCTCCTGAAAAAGGGAGTTAAATTTGTCTGGACCGATAACTGTGAGTCCTCTTTCAGCAAACTTAAAGCTATCCTATTAAGTCAGCCAGTGCTCGCTACTCCAAATTTTGCTAAGCCTTTTAAGATGGCTGTTGACGTAAGTGATACAGGAGCTGGGGCTGTTTTGCTGCAAGAGGATGATCAGGGTATTGAACACCCTGTATCTTATTAAAGTAAGAAGTTCACTCCACCTCAAAGAACTACTCAACTATTGAGAAAGAGCTTTTGGCCTTGATTTTGGGTTTACAGCATTTTTCATTTTATTTGTGTTCTGGTTTTGACCCCATAGTCATTTATACCGATCATAACCCATTGAAATTCCTTAGTAAGTTTAAAGATAAAAATCAGAGATTGAGAAGATGCAGTCTACTTCTTCAGTAGTATTCATTAGACATACAACATGTCAAGGGGAAAGAAAATGTTATTGCTTATTGCTTATCTAGACTTTAGACAGATTGTTTTAGAGTAATAAGAAATTTCCTTTGTAAATTTCTTTTTCTTTGTGGGGAGGTGTTATATAGCCTATGATTTCATCATTCTTTGTATAATTCTAACGTACAGTATGCTGCATGTTTGATCACGATTCGTCTCGTGGCTTCCATAGTGACCAGGCTCGCGTGTTCTACATCACTCCCCCTTCTCCCCCTTATAGTAGAGTAAGTCGTTCTTTCTGTTGTTCAGAGCAGGAGTGTCAACTCTTCGTCCTCTGTGCTTCATTTGCGCGTCCTTCTTACAAGTTGTATCAAGCTCTGCCGGCCCCTATATAATGAGCTCAGTCTCTGCATTCATTGCCACTTAGATCTACTCCTCATTTTGTTCACATCTCTGTCCTCCCCTGTACAGTTGTTATTATTTTTGTGAGTGCTTAGGAAGTCTCCAACCATCTAGCTGCTGTGTAATTTGAGTCTATGTGATTATTACATTTTGTTCTTGTACTGTCCTGTATAGCATAAGGTGTTAATTCGTAGGCCTGGTAAGGTTTTTGTGATTCATGTGGAGGTTTTGATGTCAGCCAGTAGTAATAATATTTTGTATCTGTAAAAATATATCTTGCATTAACTGAGCATTGCAAAAATAAGGTTTAAACTTAAAAATCAGAAGAAGGAAAAATCTGGTGTTGGTAGATACGATATTGTTAAGCTTAGAAGGGAAGAAGAAGAAAAGGAGGAATTCAACTAGAATGCAGAAATAGGTTTTTGGTGTTGGAAACGTTGGAAGAGGGGGAGAGAAGTGTAGATGAGATGTGGGAGGATGTGAACAAAGTTTTGCATGAGACTGCTGAATGTACGATTGGAAGGAGACATAGATTCAGGAGAAAGAAATGGATATCAGAGGAAACGTGGGATATGATAAAAAAGAGAGGTGAGGCTAAATTGAGGAGTGAGATGCAATGCGTTGATGAACGAGAGATTGAATTAGCAAGAACTGCGTACTGGAGTTTGAATTCAGAAGTAAGAAGGTTAGTTAGGAGAGATAAAAGAAGATGTGTGGATGAAAAGGTTGCAGAGACTGAAATCTTAATAAACAAAAATGATGGACAGAGTCAAAGAATAGCATATGAATCGATTAGAGAACTGAGTGGTAATGCAGGTAAACGCAAGGAAATACCAGTTAGAGACAGGGAAGGAAATTTATTGACCAAAGATGGAGATATTAAAAATAGATGGAAAGAGCGTTTTGAGACAGTTCTTAATAGACCAATACCACCAGAAGAGGATATACCGTCTGCTCAGGAAGATTTAAATATAGAAACAGGAGAGTTGAGGCTTGCAGAAGTGGAGAAAGCAGTAAAACAGTTAAAGAATAATAAGGCACCAGGGGAGGATGGTTTATTTCCGGAAATGTTTAAAGTGGAGGGGGATAGATTAATAATGATCTTGACCAAGCTATTCAATAAGATATGGGTGACGGGGTTACTACCATCAGTTTGGAAGAATGGTGTAATTGTTAAAGTTCCGAAGAAGGGAGACCTGAGTGAATGTGGTAATTGGAGGGAAATCTCTTTGTCACCGATAGCTTTGAAAGTTTTCAGTAGCGTGTTGTTAAATAGGTTGGAGCCGGTGGTTGAGGGTATTCTGAGGGATGAACAGGCTGGTTTTAGAAAGGGACGTGGTTGCAATGATCAGATCTTTATAGTTAGGCATTTGATGCAGCAAGTTAATGAAATGAGAGTACCGTTAAGTCTTTGTTTTGTTGATTTTGAAAAGGCTTTTGATAGTGTTTCGAGAGAGACTATGGGGAAGATCATGAGACATTATGGAATACCAGAGGAGTTTGTGAGGGTCATTATGAACATGCATGAGGACACATTTTGTAAGGTGATGGTTGATGGTTGTCTGAGTGATTCGTTTGAAGTCAAGTCCGGAGTAATTCAAGGTGGTGTTCTATCGCCTTTACTATTTATATTGGTCATTGATTACATAATGAAACGCGTTGGAACAGAAACCGGTGCAGGTATACTTTGGGGAGAGAACAGGAAACTTTTGGATTTAGATTATGCAGATGATAGAGTTTTGATTTGTAATGGGCCAGAAGAGATGCAGAGAGTGTTGGACTGTTTGGTGAGTGAAGGTCGCAAGGTGGGTTTGGTTATTAATTGTGGAAAAACTGAAATAATCAATATGAATATGGAAAATGCGCAGGAATGTGTAATTGGAGGTATGGTTGTAAAGCAAGTTGATAGGTTTAAATATTTAGGTACTTATTTAGCCAAGGATGGTTCTTTGAACTTTGAATTCGAGGAAAGGTTAAAGAAGGCTAATCAGGCAATGGGAATGCTTAAATATATTTGGAATAATAAAAATTTTTCTGTGCATACAAAAATCAAACTTTATAAGGTAATGGTTAGGAGTATCTTAATTTATGGACACGAGTCTTGGTACAGCACAGTGACTATGGAAAATAAATTCTTAGTGTTTGAAAAAAAAGCACTTAGAAGAATATTAGGAGTTAAGTGGTGGGAAAGGATACCAAATAGTAGAAGTAGAGAAATAACGGGAGTGCAGCCGGTCGATGAATATGTTAGGTTCTCACGATGGAAGTGGCTAGGACATGTGTATAGGAGACAGGGAATAGTACGAGGTACACCAGGGTGGGTGGCACTTGGTAGGAGAGGTAGAGGAAGGCCAAAGGAGACGTGGGTGAGGACAATGAGACGGGAAGCTGGAGATGAGTGTTGGGGAGATCTTGAGGAATTAGCACAAGATAGGATGTGGTGATGTGAGTTCATCGAGGCCCTATGCATCCCCGAGGGTGCCACAGGAAATGATTGATAACTGAGCATTATCCGGTTTTCTCATTTGATCAGGGCTGACTTAGATAGATTTACTCTTGCTAATTTCGTGTTAATAGAGGGTATTGCAGTTAACCATATATTTAACCTGTTTTGCCATTACATTATGCTTATGAGTCCTGAATGTTTAGTTGTTAGTTTGAGCATTAAACTTTAACTTGTAATTTTACCTAACTCTTTTGTTTTGAACCTGGAAATTTGCGGGACAGTAGTGATTTTTAGTATTCTCAGTTGAAGTGTTCATTATCTCTCTCTGTTCCGTAACAATATGTATATATATATATATATATATATATATATATATATATATATATATATATATATATATATATATATATTGCCAATACTAATTCACCTGAAGCATCAGCTACCTCAACTTCTGCTTCATTCATCACCTACGCTCACCTGAGGCTTCAGTTAATCGGAGTGGGACGTCAGTTCAGAGCCTGTGGCACTCGGAGATTCCTTTCTTACTTTCATACAACCGTCAACGCTGGAACGTGATGATTGGTTGAAGGATCTCGCGTGTGATTGGACGAGGCACCATTTACCAGGGTGACGTAAAGTCCTACCGGTGGTGGCTTCACACAAGCCGGCAGATTGATCGGGAGAGTGATTTTGGACGGGGCAGAGTGAGGAGCTGGGTTTTTAATCATCCACCAGAGAGTGCCAGTTGTTGTTAACCCTTGTATTGGAAACTAAGTTAGGGTTTTAACTTTGTGGATAATTTGCATTTGTGATCTTTGTTATATTTTGGAGTGTTGTTGGTGATAAATTATGCAGTTATAATCGGGACGATCTTGAGTTAATTTGTGTGTTGTTCTTTCATTGTTTGTTTTATTTTATTTAGTCATAATTACACGCACTGAATCTTTTTGTTAGTTTACTTTTTGTTAACCTTGAACCTGGGTATTAAGTGTTACTGCGTAGGGTTGTTAAAGGACATCTCTCACACGTAACAGAGTGGTGCCGTGACCAGGATCGTCTCGTGTATGTAGCTGCTTAATTTGGTAACTATGCATATTATAAATAATGAAGATGCGAAAAGTTTTATCGACAGTGACCCAACTGAATCTGATTTTGATAATTTAACTGCTCATGAACTGCTTGTGATTGCATCCTACTTAAATTTGCCTGCACTCTCGACAATGAGTAAAACCGCTCTAGTTAACATGGTGAAAAAGGAAGTCGTGGGGATAGGAAACACATGCAGCGGTGGTAACGTGAGAGAAGTGGAGCAAATGGAACAAGATGGACGTCAAGGAAATGAAGGACTCTGCGAGGGGGTTACTGGTCGAGACTTCACTGAGGTGAATCCTATTCTTTCTGACAAGGACCTTGATCAAGAAAGGCTCAAAATCCAACTAGAGCAACGTCACCTAGATCGTGAACTCGAGCAACGGCGTCTTGAGCTTGACCATGAATATCGAATGGCTCAACTTAACCAACCTGTTACACATTTACTATGCTGGTGACTAACAATACAACCAAATTATAGTATGCCTGGTGTTTTCATGGGCAATTAAAGCATTACAATCAGATTGAGCCTGTGCAGATTTATATCCTAGTGGTGGTTGGGGCTTATTGCTCTGCGCAATGCCACTCAGGGATGAGTGAGGCTGGTAATTCTCAGCTTAAATGTCAGGACCTACTGGCCTAGCACTGGGCTCATACATTTCTCATGGGACAACACTGGACTAGCTGATGAATAAGACTGAATGAATCCCAGAATTTAGGGTTACACTCTCCAATGGGAGTGATTGGCAAAGAGAGAATATGAGGCTGTGTTTGAGATTCATGTCTGTCTGCTTGTACATTTACCTTTTTCTTAGCTTAATATCTCATTCTCATATATCTATTCACCTTCTTTTTGGCCTTCCACACTTCCTTCTCTCTCTAAAACCATACCACTGAGTGCGATTTCTCCATTTCCTACTGCACTTCAGGCTATGTCATACTGGTTTCACACTCATGTTTTGATGTGAATACTCTCATATCCTCAGACCATCTACTTTAACCTCTGTCTTCAGTTCTTATTTTGTATAAAAACCTTCCTAGTAGGGGCCACCTTCTCTAACTGAGCCACTCTACTCTTCATTTCCATTTACTGTACCTCTTTAATATGATGATTTACTGCACTTGGGGTATACCCTTCTGTCTTTTACATCCACAATAATAGGAACAGGATATGACAATCCAAGAACTTCCATTATAAGAGTCAGTCAATTATAAATTCAGTATCTGTACAACAGTCTCACCTAACTTCATATCTGCCATCAGGTGATATTTCAGGAGGGTAATATTCCAGTACAAGGCGCCAGTTACCCTGAAGGGAAACCAGTGGGTATGTCTGAAGAATTTGGGGTGGGAATTTCACAGGTGCCACCCGAACTGTGGATCCGGAACTTAAGAAAGCCATTGTATGACCGAACCTGGAAGGTGAAAAAATAATTATTAGTCTTTTTCAAGTGTACAGTCATTTTTGTAAATTACACAGAACAGTGTGCCTTACTTCCCCAAAACAATGTAACAGATGTGACCCATGATTTCTGCTTTCTTTATCCTTTCAAGAAACATATAAGTTGATCCTGATCTTACATTTTTTCTGTGTACACTATTCATCTTACACAAATGACCTAAACATGGATCATGACCATGTATGCAGCACTGTCACCATGAAAGCAGGCTGATATTAGTGAGTAAATTCGAAGATGTTCCAAATCAGTCACACAGTGATATGCCTTTTACAAAAGCATTTATTGTTTTAATAAATGTCCTTAATAGCAGTCATATGTCTGTTTTATCTCTGTGTAGGAGGGCATGTCCTTATGAAGCTTATATCCAGTTGGCAATTTGGGATCACCATGGTTCTTAGTCGGAAGAAAGCATCAGTCTGGCTGGCAACTTGTGCAGCAACACAAAGAAGTGACTATCGCCAATTATTTTATGAGCCTCTTCAAGGTCACTGTCTTATGTCTGTTTTACCTCTGTGCAGACCAGTGATAGGTGGGAATGCCATCATCCACTCAACTGACTTAGTGCTGCCTTAACAATAACAAGCCTAATGGTTTCTTGTAACCCAGGAAATCATTTGAAGTATACATGAGTGGTAACCATATGGCCAATTAACAGGAGTGATGTGGAGCCTACTGTGGTGTTGGTGTCAAGTGGGTGGAGATACAAATGCAGCATCCATCCAGGAACCAAACCTCCACTCCTCCCATGTCTCACTGCAGCAAAGTGTAGTCTACCGTAATGGGAACATCGGTTCAATGCATGGAACGGTCCTGCTGAGGTTCGTTGCTTGCCTGTGGTTGATAGGGTCTCACTTGACCAGACAGACCAAGATTACTCAATAACAACAATCTCTGTGCAGGTGGTGACAAACATCATCCACTCAATATGGCAGCAGGTGCTGTCCACCATGAGGGAATTGTGGTTCGCTGCATGGGACAGCCCTCATGAGAAGGCCATTGCTTCTGTCTGCAGTCTGATGGGTCAGCTCATCTAGTCAGACTAAGAAGGTTCCTGTAATAGTATACTACTAATGCTACTACTACCTCATGTGTAGTTATGTCCATAAAAAGCACTTTAGGAGTCCAAGTTGGTGTTATATATGGTTCTTAGTGGGAAAGCATGCAACCAGATTAGAGATCACAGGTAACACATCTGCTTAATTAAAAATGCAGTAAAAGGGACCTGCTTATGTGGTTTCCAGGGACATGGGAAGCTTAGTTGCAATAAAAAACACTAGCTGAATAAGCTGTGGGTGATGCTGTTTGCAGGTTACAATATCTGGAAAATTAGGAAAAATATGGCAGATTTATAATAACATGAAGTAGAATTATACTATATAAAAGTACTGGAGTTTAACTGAAGTGTTCCTGCTTTCCTTTTTCCCATTTCCAGATCCTGCCACATCCCATTTACCTTCTGGGTAACAGGATCAAGATGATGCAAGTGATGATGACTGTCTAATCTGTGAGTGTATATCATCTGCTGGCAAGATGGCAGACTATTCTACCAAATCTAGGTACAAGTTTCCAAGTCTACATCAAGAGAATCAATCAGCTACAAACACCTGGGCCTGTATTTCTAATTGTAGCTAAGAGCTTCCTTGACCTGAATATGCTTCCTTAAGAGTCTACTTACGTTACATGGCACATTAATAAGATCCTGTCCCATAATCTATATCAATATTAATACTATAAATAACATAAAGAAAAACAATTATGGGTGAGGCATGTGGAAAAAAATAAATTACAAAGTGTTAGGAAGCCTCCTAAACTGATAAGAATATAACCCTTGAAAACTAACACTTATCTCTCATAAAGCCATGGGGCAGCTGCTGAAATACAGTGGTGCATCAAACAGGAGTGAAGGACACTATTGAGACATTGCCCTCAGTGCCTGGGATGACAAGAAGCTTGTTGGTCATATTAAGTCTTGTTTCCCCTGAGCCAAAACTCAGTATTCTCTCATAGGTGAGTGCTAACTGAAAGAGGTATAAAAGAAAAAGATTAGAGAGTAATAAAAATGATAACAGTAGTTAAAGACCATACTAAATGTTGGAAGAACTGTGTCAGATAATAAATGTTTCCCATAACCTTGCAGCATAGACTGATAACAAAATGATGCTAAAACAATTAAATAAAATACAGCACTCTGATATGGTATTCAGCATGTGAGGCATCAAAATAATACTCTAGACAGTTGTAGCAAGCAACACTATGTATCTGCCGAAAGTAAAAAATATACTGATAAAAAATTTACCAGTATTACAAAACTAAAATACTGTACATACTTTACTATACAAAACATGTTACCACAATATTCTAAAACAAGTCTAATAATACTGTACAGAATATGACATGCTTTTCATATAAATAAAGTTAATACTACTACTTATATGTAGACTTGCTTGTAAAGCAGAGATTATGATATTAAACTATACAAATACAGCTTTTCTCCCCTATGAACATTATCAGCACCTGTACCTCTTCTACAATGATGATAACTTTTTCTACAGAGTCATTCTTGCTACCATCATTACAGTATTTCAATTGGCTCAGGAAAGACTTAACTTGAAGTGAAAATTTTGATGTAGGCTCACAAGTCTCCAATTAAATTATGCACATTTTCTCAGCTGAACAAAATTGTATGTGACGGAAAGAACAAAATAATGATAACACATTCAAGAGGGAATTGAAAGGAAAGAAGAGGGCAAAATCTCTGAGCATCCACTACTTAAGCACAATGCTAGTAGTGCAACTGAAGGCTGTTGTCTCCACAAAGCCAAAACTTAAAAGGAACATGCTGTAACAATAACAAACTTGTGATAATTTATCCTGAGAGTTCTCTAAATTTTAGAGAAAATTTCCATTCAGTTTACTGTGGTCATGAAGCACAGATGGAGATCTGCAACCTTGCACATTTTTTGAAGTTATCCCTAAACTTTCTGAGCTGACAGTATGGGTTCTGTGATGAGGACACTCCATTGGCAACACTTCTCATCTTCCTTTCTTAGATTCTTTGTCATCCCCCTTTTGGAACCTTGGAGAAAGCTATACCATTCCACTTCACATCTCCATGGCTTTTGACCAAGTCTGGCACAAACCACTAATTTACAAACTACTGTCTTACAGTTTCCATTCTTTTATCTGTCCCTTTATCTCTAGCTTCCCTTTTTGAGTCATGATCAAGCTACTGTTGCAGATGACCACTGTTCTTCTACCTGAGCTATCAAAAGAGGTGTTTCCTCAGGATTCTGTCAGGTCACCAACTCTCTTGTTTCTTTTCATCAATGATATGAGCTGCACATATTCCCTACCCACTTATAATCATATCATTCACATCCCTATCCATCTAACAGCACTCATCACAGCAGTAATTTCAGCAGTCAAGGGGATAAGCCTATGGCACACCTGATTTTCTCAGCTCATATCCCTGACAATGGTAAAAAAAAAAAAAAAAAAAAAAAAAAAAAAGTTTTTAATGCATCCCAAACTCCAGTTCCCTACCCCTCATCTTTTGCTGTCCAAAATCTTCTGCCCAGGAAGATATCCTTTAATATTCCAGCAACATAAAGCTTAGTTTTTTGTCATTTCTCAGTACCTTTGGGATTTTGTTCTCTCAGGACCTACTGTGGAAAGCTCACATTACCTCCCTTGCAAAATCCACTTCCATGAAATCAAGTGTGCTAAGCCAATACACAACTTCTTTACCCTGGTACAGTTGTCGACTTATTTGTTTCTACCCCATTGGGCAGGGGCAGGGATGCACTTCCCCTTTTGGTTCTTCCTAAACAGGGTGGAGTTAAAAGCTTTTGTCTCAACTCCTTCCTCTGACCTGACTCCCTTCAACCTTTCTCTATATGTAAAATTGTTGCACCTTTATCTCTTTTCTGTTATTACCTCAATGGTCACTGCCACTTCCTGATCTACATCTGCTTGCAGTCTCTCCACCATTATGGCAGGTGCACAGCACACATCTCATATTACACTCTCATCCCTTTTCTGTTTCAACTCTCTAATGCAAGAATTAACCGACACTCAGTTATTCATATATGCAAGAGGTCAACTCTGGAACTATCTTCTTCAGTCTGTATTTCCCCTGTCATATGCCTTTCAGTTTCTTAAATGCAACATGTCCGGGCATCTCAAAATGAAGAGATCTGCATTTTCTAAACTTTGGGGAAAAGTTGAATTTTTCCAAGCAAGCCAGTTACAAAAACTCTGTTCTGACATTGCTTATTTCCACTGCACTTGTGCGAAGGAATTTGCTCTTCTTGCTTTAAGATACTTCCATATGACTTTCGAATCAAAGAATGTAATTACGGGACTGTTGGCTAGGCAAAAAGACCTGTACTATACCATACTTTACACAGCTTTCACAGTATTCATACGCTATCAATTTGGGAGGCGTATATCCCTTACCATACCTAAAATTTGATTATGAACAGAAAACTACCATACATCTGAAGTTGTACTGCATATATCAAGTATAAACAGAAAAACAATAAAAATCAAAATAAAGCAAGAAACAATACAGATACTGTACAGTGAATAATATACAAAACGGGTACATTTACACAGAATCACGAGACAGCAAGCAGATCTGAGCAGGGTTTTATACAAAGGATATATTCTTGAAAAAAAAGAAATTATGTACTAAACAGAATATTAGGCATATCTGAATAGATTCTTACTCAACAAACATGAGGATGTTAAACAAAGCTAACAAAAAATAAAATACAGTGCAGATAATACAAGAAGACAACTATGAGACATGTTTCACTTCCCCTTGAAATATGATTTACAAGGAGAAAAATTAGCACAAGAACCTGACAGAGTACCACCTCATGGTTTGTACTGGAAAAAAAAAAAAAAAAAAAAAGGAATTTTTTCTTACATAAGCCAGATGGAAAACACACTCTCAAAAACTAGCACACGAGGAAGCCACACACATCAAAGCATATTAAAATTTTCTTTTTATCGGCATTTGTGGTGTAATTACATTGATGTAACAAATCTCCTTGCAGTGTTCCATGGCCGTACAACCAAAACAGGGGGGCGGATTTGGGATCGTTGACACCCTCCTGCCTGTCGATACTCCACACTCAGTGATCGTGACTCCACCAGACGTAGCTGTAATTGTGGCTGCATATGGTGGTGGAGTGATGTGTGAGTGAAATGTGCTGTACTGGTATTTGTGGTGGGTGTACAGATTATACTGATATAGCAAATAGGTGGTCTAACCTGTGTGAGGGCCAATGTTACAATAATGCTGGTATAGAACTGTGATAAGTTTAAGGGAGTTTAAAGTACAGGTGAGTGCTGTGATGATGTGAGTGAAAATGCATGAAGCAGTTTTTCTGTATCATACAGTACTGTTACTTCTGTTAATATTACCTGAAAACTAAAGTTAAGATGGTAATAATAAATGTATTGATGGGGGAAACTGAATGAACTATTTTTGACTTCATCAACCCCAAGGTGTATCTCCTGAACTGAATAAAACTGCTTGGTGACAATCAAAATAAAATAAAAGGCCCACCACTGGAATTGAAGGAGTAAAAAGGAATGCTTCTAACCTTTTCAGCCTGAAGAGCCTAAGCTGACTAAAATAATCTGATACAGTATTACCCTGGATAATAAACAAAGTGGATCCAAAGGATAAAGTTGTTAACCCACCCACAGTAAGAGGCATCTAAGCTGATAGACTTACACACAACAGTAACGACATGCATTAGTACTACACTTCAAAAGTCCACCACCGAAGGGTATTACTAAGGTAATTCTTTCAAATTGCAGTACTCTATATAAAACTATTCCCAATCTTTTTCACAGACTATACCGGGTACTGTACCAAGCACTGCAATAAAACAACAGTGCAGCTCAAGCATAAAACTGAAGTGAATTTCTAAACCATTCTGCATTAATACATACATCATTTCCAAGTTGTGTAATCAGTAAATCATTACTGATATCATAATCATAATCCTTCAGTCTGGTCATGGGATATTGCTAAAACTGAGAAAATGGAGGTATAAGAAACCCCTAATTTTTTATGGGAATTTACAGAACATCAGTGATTTTTAAATATGATCAGTCTTCATCCCACATCAAAGATGGTTGTCAACAATGATACAGAAATGTCAGCCACATTTCAGCATCATCATATGCTTAACAAATTAGTGCAAAAAATTTATGGCTTGTCCACACATTCATGCTCTCAGTTTTAACAATGCAACCCAAAGTACCAGAGACTCAGGAGGGACTCAACTAACAGTCATCTCCAGCAATTTCCTCTGCTCAGCCATGACATACTAGAGGTTTCCATTATCTCCACTTCACTCGGAACATGCAAGTTCTTCAGAATTCAAAGATGATTTGTGGCTCATTCTCGAAGATTGCAAAGCCAACACTCACTTCAATAATCTATCTATCTATTGCCAGATGCCTTAACCCGAGACGTCTCACGTCGACGCTATGTGGTATGCGTTGGAACATTTTGCATTTGCCAGTCCCGTCGACTTGATACTGAGTACGTTTTGCAGTTGCAAGGTCCGTAAGTTGCACAATTTTCAATTTTCGCACGTGATTTTTCGTACGTATACACGGGACACCTTCCTCTATTCCTCTACAAGATGCCAAGCCAGGGACAATGCCTTACACCGCAAAACCTCCCCCCCCCCCCCACATGCCTTTGTCTCAGCAATTCACCAGTTACCACTGACCTGGCCAATAAAGACATTCAGGGCCAGAGTGATTCCCCAATCGATGACAATGTGGAGGGCAAAGTTTACATAGCATTAAAGGAAGAAACAGTCAGAAATGATGATCAGGTAATGTGGCAAAAGAAGGTCAGGAATGGTGATGAGTTAGTGAGTGAAACAATGCTTATAATGCCTATATTACTGTTTGAAAACCAATATACTCTCATACTACATATAAATTCGTACCAAATGAATAAATAAATACCGTTTAGGAGTGGTGTGAAATAGTTATCCTCCCATAGAACTCGTTTTCTTTGGTGCCAGCCTGTTAGAAAACCTTGTAAGGTAAGGAGGTACTCCTACCTGTATCGAGTATTTTAAACCTCAGGTCAGCGATTTCTCTATGATTCTTCGATGTTTCTCACCAAAAGCGGAGGTTTGAGCCAATAAAAAAAAAAAAATCCAAAAATGGTCGTGTGCGAAAGTGGTCGGGACATGACGGGTTAATTCCGTGGGGGTGGCCCACACACAAATTGCCTCCATGTCGGCTCTGTCTCCCCGCCACATTTCACTGCCCTGTTCCCAGCTCACACTCCCCCCTCACTCACATACCTCTCCACTCCATCCCTCCATCTCTCATCCTTGACCTCCTCTCCCCTCCCCCTCCACTTCACTCCACATACCTCTCCTCGTAAGTCTTTTGCTCTCCCATCCTCTCCACATGGCCAAACCATGCTCACTTCCCTGCTTTTTTATCATTGCTTTCAAAGAACCAGCAACCTTTCTTCCTTGTCAGTACCCTTTCAAGCACTTCACCCTCTAAACTTCCATCCTTACTCATCACATTACCCATTGTACTTCAATGCACTCATTTTCCATTTCCTCCTCATCCAACCTCACTGTCCCATTCACTGACTTCATTTCTCTCGAAGACCATAACTTTATTCTTCCCCTACATTCACCTTTAGATTCTGTTTCTAACACACATGCTCCCCAAACGCATTCACCATGCCTTGCAGCTCCCCTTCGTCTTCACTTAACAACACGGAGGTATCATCTGCACACAATGGTACAGGGAGTTTCCCAAACACTTTGCCCTCTCATCATTAATACAGTCCTATAGTGATGAGCTTTCCTTTGTCCAGTTATGTTCAGTTATGCTATGGGGTTTTAGGCAGATAGCATGACAACACATTAAATTTCACCGATATACACAGGAAATGTATTTCTATTTTAACAGCCTAGAATAAAGAAATAATGTACTCTTGCTGAGGTGCTGGAGGGGGGGCCTTAACACAGTGGCACCAATAACACCATGCAGCTCTGTTGCTCTGTTTTACAAACATTACTCAGTTCCATCCATATCTCTTGCAAGGGAGATGGTGGATAGCAGGAAGAAGGGCAACGTCAGCCTTCATGAGTCCAAGGGTAACTTCAGCCTGACACTGGCTGGGTTCATGTCCAGATGAGGCTGGGATCACAACAACATCTACTAAAACAACAACTGCCTCGTTACAGCAACAGTACCGGAATTTTGGTACATGCCAGGTACAAGAAAAACTTGATACATAAGGTACTGCTTCACTGTGTTATCAGAGTCTTAGCAGGAATGAAGACTGAGTAACAAGGCTGCAAGTGGAATGAACGTGTGTTAGTTACAGTATCCACATTAATATATGGGTGTGAAACTTTGCTTAATGGCATGAGTGTGAAAAGTTAGTATGAGCAGTGGAAATGGAACTGTTAAGGGAATGTGGGTGTGGTTTACATACCAGCTGATAGACTAAGATAATGAATTCATGATTCTAAAAGAACAAAGAGTAGAGGAAGTCTCTATCATGTAACAGGGTAGAAGACTGTGCTTAGATGGTATGGTCACTATGATCATGAGTCTGAAGATAGGATGATGTGTAGTAGAAAGCCAACAAGGTGGATGGATATGGCAAAGGAATAATAATAAAATCAGTGGTAGGTAGGGGTGCTCACCATCCACTCATTCAATATAGTGCTGCTCTTGGGTGGCTGCCCCTTTTCCCTCCTCCCTTCCATATTTCTATCCTTCACTTGTATCTGTCCATCCTTCCTTCTTTCTTTCCTCCTCCTTTTTGTCTATGGGTGACTCTACACTGAGTGACAAAGCCAAATAGTTTCCTGTACACCAGGGAAACCATGTACTGTGCTGGGCGGTAATCATATGACCAAATTATGGTACCTGGATGGCTCAATGGGTAACTAAGGCGCTCCAGCTGGATTGAGTCTGTGTCGGTTTATATTCATGGAGTGGTTGGGGTTTATTGTTCATGTAATACCATTCAGGAATGAGTGAGACTGTACACTCTTATCTTAAGTGTCAGGACTAACTTGCACTAGCCCTGGGTTCCTACACTCCTCATGTGGGGGTAACACAGGATTAGATTGATGATGATGATGATGACAATAATAACAATAATAATAATAATAATAATAATAAAATAATAATAATAATTTTTTTCCATTCATTTCATCATCACAATAAAAATCCATCCATCTATCCATCATCCACTCCCTGCGTTTCCCCATGAGAAGCGTAGAAGCCCGGGGCTAGGCAAGTTGGTCCTGACCATTTTAAGATGAGAGTGACCAGCTTCATTCATTCTGAATGGCATTACATGAGCAATAAACCCCAACCATCACCTTGGACATAAACCTTCATGGAGCTCAATCCGACTGGAGCGCTGTAAATCCACCCACAAAACCACCTGGAACTAAAATCTGGTTATATGGTTACCACCAACATAATAAATGGATTCACTGGTGTTACAAAAGCCATTTGGCTTGACACTCAGTGTAAAAGTCACCCACAGGCAGAAAGAATGAGGAAAGAATGAAGAAGAAGAAAGATAAGAATAGGATGGAAATAAAAAGGGACAGAGAAAGAGGGAAAGGCCAGACACCCAAGAGCAGCACTACATTGAGTGAGTGGATGGTAGAGTGCCCCCACCTACCACTATTTTTATTATTATTCCTTTGCCACATATCCACCCACTTTGTTGGCTTACTACACATCATCCTATCTTCAGACTCATTGTCATATATCCAATTCACAAATCTTGTCTTTATCCTTTCTCACACATATGACAAATAATAATAAAACTAAAAATAATAATAATAATAATGTGATAGGAAGCGTTATGAGGAACACACTGAGGTGGATTTGGCCATGTGGAGAGGATGGAGGGTGAAAGACTGATGAAAGAGAGTGTATGTGAGTGAGGTGGAGGGGGGAAGGGGAGAGGGGAGGCTGAGGTTGAGATGGAGGGATGGGGTGGAGAGGTATATGAGAGAGGGTGTGTGACTTGGGAGACAAAATGGGCAGTGAAATGGCGGGGGGACAGAGCGGCTTGGAGGCGATTTGTTTGTGGCCACCCCAAACGGGGATTGAGGCGATCTGTGGCAATAGATAGATAGATAGATAATAATAATAATAATATCATCATCATCCTCTTCTGTCTTTCTTTCTTTCATTTTCTTCCTTGTCCTTCTGCCCTACGGGTGACTTTACACTCCCTCTTGTGTCTTTCTTTCCTTCATTCTTTCCTCTTCCTTCTGCCTGTGGGTGACTCTACACTGAATGACATGCCAAATGGTTTCCTGTAAACCAGGAAACCATTTACTACACTAGGTGGTAACCATATAACCAAATTTTGGCACCTGTGGTGATTTAGTGGTAGTAATTACGGCACTCCAATCCCGGATTGAGCCGGTGAAGGTTTATATCCAAGGAGTGGTTGGGGTATACTGCTCATGTAATGCCCACTCAGGGATGAGTGAGGCTGGTCACTCTCATCTTAAATGTCAGGACCAACTTGCCTAGCCCCGGGCTCCTATGCTCCCTCATGGGGCAATGTAGGATTGGATGATGGATGGATAGGATGGATCATCATCATCATCATCATCATCATCATTATCACTCCACCTCTTTTTCCCATGCACACGTGAGGCTTGAAAAAAATAAATAAATAAATAAAATAAATAAATAAATATAGCAGAGGAACTCAGTAGCATGCACAATGAAATGGGCCACACACTCATTCACTGTATATGAATATTTGAGAAACTGAAGTTATGGGAACTGATGGAAACAAATAAATTAAGGGATTGGAATGGGTGAGTGAAGTAACTTATGTATGAAGAAGCACATGAGAAAGGTTTGGCACTTCTTTTTTAATCTCATGGTCGACAAAATGACTATATCAAAAGTATGTGTAATGCGTATCTATGCAATGACATGCACACGCACACCCACATCCGTCCACCCACCCACCCACACACACAAACTGTGCAAATGGGTATATTCATGAGATGGAGCCAGGATTACATACTTAACTGATACATTAATGATTCTCCGCCACATTTCAGTGGACTTGCTGTTGACAGTTCTTCCCACTCCTAATGATTTCTCCATCTTTGTTTCCAGATTCTACTTCTCTGTCTTTTTTACGTGGGATGACAATGATCCTGATGACCAGAGAATGATGGTAACAAGAAACAATGACAACAGTGACAGCAATGATGTTTGAAAATGATGAAGATGTTACATTTTACAAATATATATCCTATATTTACAATATGGTGGATAACAGACTTTTTTCCACTGCATGTTTGCTGAAAACATCATGACAAATGTCACAATGAGGTGTGGCTTACATTTACTGTATTTCACTCAAGCAGTGCCAAAAATACTTCATATTAAACATGTTTCAAAGACAAATAGAATCATTGCTGAAATACTATTATAATGCTTGCCACACTGCTTTTTCTAACACTTCTATGAAGTACACATTATACTGGCCACATCCTAAAGATCCTGTAAGGGGAGACAGTTCATTTTTTGGTTGAAAATGAAATTATGCATCAATTTCATGAAATTTTACTGGATAAAAAGCTATATTTAGCAAAACTAATCCCAGAGCTTTGACTTTGTAAATGATTAACTTAATCACTGATATTTTTAAAATGATTATATGTTTACTCACTTAGAAGCAGTAGTCAGTGAAAGTTAGGTTAAATATATTAAGATTTTGCCAAATATTTTTTTTCCTTTTCTTCCTGTATCATCCTGAAACTTCTTACACGCTTAAGTAGGTATCATAGCTATTATCCAGTAAAGTTTCATGTAGATTGATGCATAATTTCATTTTCACCCCCCAAAATTAACTGTCATCCCTTAAGCTACATCCAATTGTACCATTTGACTTGGTGCATTCCTGTAAATTTCCAGGGAGGAAAATCTTTCATCCACAACTTTCTTGTGTTCTGAGAGAGTGAGGCGTAAGAGGTGGGCAAGTGTGTTGTAGTGTGAGGGGCTCCGATTACATTGGAAGAAGTAAATTATATATGAATTCTATTTTGTGTTGACACTGAAGGAGAGAGGGAGATGGTCCCACAAAAATGTGGCAAAAGTGCATTCTTTGTTACCTTCTTGAGTGAATTACAAATCATCACCTCTGATTTTATACAGCAAGAGAGAGACTTAGCACGAAATCACATGTGAACTGGATACCCTGGAAAATTCTCACACCTTGAAGCATGGCAAGAGAAGTTGCTGGGAGACACCGAAATTTACCCTATGCCACTAAACTATAGCATATACTGTAATGAAATTTAGTGCTGCATGAAAAAGTATAATAGTTAACAACTGTTAGGTGGATACTGCACTGTGCTTAAGTATGCAGCATTAACTATGGAAATTAACACAGTTCTTTCCCAGATGAACAAAACTGTCTGACAGTTGCTAGCAAATATTTAAGAGTGAAATGTCATCACACTGAAGTGATAAATAGGGAAAATTTTACACCCCTTACCATAAGAGATCTCACAAAAGCTAAATAAGAAAAATCCATCTCATGGTAATCATACACAAAAATTGCACCATTATGCACTGAAAGAGTTAAAAGATAAAGACCATGAAAAATATAAATGCATAAACCAGTATATACCAGGGGCATACTGTATGTCAGTCTCATTATATCCTTAAAATGTTTTGGAGTATGGTAACCTAGCTTTGGGTTACCATTTCTTCCATGTGCCATTGTAAGGAAAATAAAGTGAAAATTAAAACCAAACACTAAACGAAACAAACTTCCCACTCAATCACTTACAGAGTTGGGGACCGACTAGGAGATTAACTGAGATTGTTTATAATCTCTTCAGCCTATGGACAGCTCTCTTATGGAGAACTACAATATCACGGTATTAACCAAAATATAATTCTAAGTGTCCCCCAAGATGAAGGGGGATAAACAACTACCAATATACTGACAAGCAAAACTTATTACCAAAAATACCATGAATCTGTTATGCAGGGTGCACCAGAAGTACCTGATTTTTTTTTTTTTAATAAAAAAACAAGCATAAATTACAGGGAAAATATTTATCATTTTACCCAAGTACATTCTTCTTGTTATGGAGAGATAATGTAAAAACACTACTTCTTGAAAACTTTTCATTAGTTTTGTGTGTCTACCATTGAAGTTAATACACTCATGCAGTCTGGCTGGAAGAGATGACATAACTACAGCTGTGATGGAGGTTCTTGAAGTTTTATGAGAGATTGAGGAGGACATTACTAAACAGGTTACTAATATCAGATGAGGCCCATTTCCATGTGTCTGGGTACAGGAATATGAACAGAACTGTTGTTTTTGGGGCTGAAAACAATCGGTATAAACTTATGCAACAACCTCTGCATGGCACAAAAGTATGACAGTGTGGTGTGTCATTTTCCTCCAACCACAGTATCGGCCCACATTTTTGGGTCATGAGGAAGGGCTGTGCTGTAACAGTGAATGCTCAGTGCTACAAAGCCATGTTGGAAAAATTTCTGAGACATGAGGTAAATCCTCGCTTCATCTATGGTTTCCAGCATAGATGGAGCCACTGCTCATACCACCACGTATTTCCAGGTTATTTCTGACTTTGGGAACGTCAACTGGACCACCCGGCTTGCCTGATCTCACTCCACTGGATTACTTTTTGTGTGGGGCTATGTGAAGCAAACAGTTTCTGAAACACGTCCGGCCAGTATCAAAAGAGCTAAATGACTGAATTCACAAGTGCATTTGGGGGATTCCGTAAGATATGTTGTTACAGCGAGTTACAACTCATCTTTTCCAGCCAGACTACATCAGAGTATTAACATTAGTGGTGAAGACACTTAACTAATGAAATTTTCAAGAAGCAGTGTTTACGCATTGACTCTCCATAACAAGAAGAGAATGCAACTGTGTGAAACAATAAACATTCATGCTGTTATTTTATTTTAAAAAGCTTCAGGTGTTTCTGGTGCACCCGACAGAAATGCAATTTGATAAATGAAACAAAAGTATACGGCAGAACTTAAGAAATGTTAATGTTGTGATGCCAAAGAAAACCATGGGATTAAAAGTATGAAAATAATCACACGAATAAACAATTAATTCATCCACTTCTTCAACTACTCCAATTTCCTCTAAATCTCTCGACAAAACATATCTAATCCCAGCTTCCTCAGACACCAAGCATTTTATAACTGATATCATCAATACCTATCATTATATATTCTCCCACAATGAATAACTTTCACTAATCTCCCTATTCTGAAAATGTCATCGTGCACTGCTAAAAAAAAAAAAAAAAAAAAAAAAAAAAAAAATGCAGTCATCTGTAATCCAATACAACCAACAAGACCAGTGCCTACCTGGAACCATGTAAGGTCTGCTTGGGTGCACTGCAGGTGGTCAGTTCTCCGGAAGCAGAAGCAACCAGGTACACCCCAAGGGATTGTCAAGCTGACAGACCAAATGTTCCGCTCATGTCACTTACCACATCTTAGACCCACCACATTTGACTGAAAAAGAAAATAAATATTGTAAGTGATACATAAAAAATAAATATTGTAAAGTGAGAGAGGTGAAGTCAGTGAATGTACAGCGAGGTTGGATGGTGAGGAATTGGAGAAATGTATGAGGGTACATTTAAGTACTTGGGTAGTGTGATGAGTAAGGATGGAGGTTTGGAGGGTGAAGTGCTTGAAAGGGTACAGCAGGGGAAGAAAGGTTGCTGGTTCTTTGAATGCAGTGATAAGAAACAGGGAAGTGAGCATGGAAGTGAAAGAAGTTACTACATGACAGTATTGTGATACCAACTCTAACGTATGGAAGTGAAGCTTGGACATTGTTGGGAAGGACACAAGTCAAGAGTGAGAGCAGTGGAAATATGAGTTATTTAAGAGGGAGCCTGTTGGAGTCACATGGAGAGAGTGGAGTCACATGGAGAGACAGGCTGACAAATGAAAGGATATAAAGGAGCATTGTGGTGTGGATATGGATGTGATAGGAAGGCGTTATGAGGAACACACTGAGGTGGTTTGGCCATGTGGAGGAGGATGGAGGGGTGAGAGACTGACGAAGAGAGTGTATGTGAGTGAGGTGGAGAGGGGAAGAGGGAGGGCGAGAGGCCCAAGGATGAGATGGAGGGATGGGGTGGAGAGGTATATGAGAGAGGGGGTGTGAGTTGGGAGCAAGGCGAGGAAGTGAAATGGCGGGGGACAGAGAGGCGACGTGGAGAGCGCATTTGTTTGTAGCTACCCCAAACGGGATTGAGGCGTCTGACAATACTTAAGATAGATACATACATAAACTAGGCTGAGTCATCATCATCAACAACATTGCACCCAGACCTCTTTTCTCTCTCATCTATGGTTGGGATGAGGTTGGTACTCTAGAACAGAGAAAGAATAAACCTGACAGAGAGGAGCTTGCACCACATTCATCTGCTACTGCATTGTAGGTACAGCATTAAGTTTCCTAGAGCCATAGAATCCATCTTCATGAGTTAAAAGATTACAGTTTCACTCATGAAGCAACCTGCTTCAACATGAAATTGAAGAATCGAGGTAACTGACTGAGCTCCTTTTTCTGAGTGCTCCAGACTCAAAAGCTGCATGAAATTTAACTGACTAATAATGAAGAATATTTCACATTCATAATTGTTTTAGCATTTACCTGGAGCATGGATTAACTTGTAAAAAATTATGGGTAAGTGCTTTTCCACTGACATATAAAAATGTGATATACAATATTTCAACAATATGAATAAACTTCTACAAGTATATACTGTACAACAAAATCATCTTGCTCACGTAAACAAACCTTTTGCAGGGGCATTGACCACTGTTGTCACACTGGCATCGACCATTACCATCACAGTTCTGTGCCAGGTTGGTTCCTGCTATGTTACACTGGCAAGGAGTATACATCGAGGGGATCCACATAGTACCCATATGAACAAGTGCTACAATCCACACCACTTCGTATCCTTCACGACAAACACATCGGCCCTGTGAGAGGGTCACACTGTCGGCTCAAAGCTCCATCACCAGAGCAGTTACAAAGCTGGAGAGAAAAAGGGGTTTATAAACAATACATGAAACAGCAAATGTAGCTACATACCATACACAGCAACAAAATATACCTGCACAAATATACCAGCCACTAACTTAACTCCTGCAGTTCAATGATTAATTTCATTCATACACAAGTACCGGACTTGATTTTCATTAAACTCACAGGAGACCCATCAGAGTGTCATGAGGGGTATGTAAAAGCTGTATCTAATCCCTTTTAACTTGAACGGGCTAATCTAACTTGAAATGAGATAAAATCATCCGGAGACACAGAAAAAAATTTTTGTATATAAATCTGGATTGAAGAGATTAAACTATGACTGCAATGAGCTACAGTACTAAACCTACCTTGCAGCCTCTTGAGGCATAGGTAGTCCCAGGGAGCCAGGAGCACCCACCTCTCACAGTGATCACCCTCCGTGTTAGCTGGACATATACATCGGCCAGAGTTTGGGTCACAATATCGTCCAGGACCACCACATGGGTGGCATGCTAAGGGAATTGCAATACAAAATATTAGTAAAAGAGAGAAAGTGTGTGTGTGTGTGTGTGTGTGGGTGTGTGTGTGTGTGTGTGTGTGTGTGTGTGTGTGTGTGTGTGTGTGTGTGTGTGTGTGTGTGTGTGTGTGTGTGTGTGTGTGTGTGGTTTTATTCATATTTGTGATTTGTTATGTGTGTGTGTGTGTGTGTGTGTGTGTGTGTGTGGTTATAAGGATGCAAGGCAGGGCAAAGTAGATATCAAAGTGGTCCTTGTGAGAGAAAGGGGGCATGGAAATTGCCTGTACAGTACTGCTGTTTACTGATGATACTGTAATGCCTCTGTTTAGGGAAAGATGAGAGAAAATTGCCAAGGCTTGATGAATGAGGTTTGGAAGTGTGTGTGTAAGAAATTAATACTAAAAAATGTCAGTGAAGAGTTAATGCATCAAATGAACTAAAAGTAGGTGGATTGCAAAAAACTTGTGAAATGCATACAAGGAATGTTTGGTTTTAAGGGATGCTAAATCTACATGTGGTTTGCAAGGGCATCAACTTGCAAAGAAAGGAAACAGCTTGGTGGGATGTGAATAATAAGAGAAGTGGAAGACAAAAGAAAGCAGTAGTTATGGACACAAGACTGGAGTTCTGAAGAATGAAAGAGAGAATATACTGTACTGAGAGTGAGAAATGTATGAAGAGAGTTAATAAAAGTGAGAAAGGGAGGGAAGAAAAATTATGACCTGAGAAAGAAAATGAATTTAAATTACTCTCAAAAATAGGAAACTGACTTGAAAAAGAGGTGCAAAACATGTCCCTGAGACTGTGTTGATTTCCGAGTATGAGGTATGAAACCTATGCTATAGCAAACATCAACCCATGGAATGCAAGAAACAGCTCTACTGTGTCTATTGGGAACTGTAAGCCATAGCTCAGGCTGTGCCTGATGATAGATTTACTTAAAATTCCTCTACCACAGCCAAGAGGAGCACATGTTGGCACCTCACAGTAAAAAAAATCATCCTTTTGTCCCAACACCATCCAGTATTGTCCCAGTTTCACTTCTAATGCCATGGCGGTGACATGTAATTGTTATCTGATGACATCAAACTTACTCACTTAAACAACCTTACACAAGTTACCACACCTAAACAAACATTTATTATATACCAGTACATGCTGTATATACTGTATATATATATACCGTAAATATATATATATATATATATATAGTAATACCTCACTACAATGGACTAATTGGGGCCCAAGCCATTCCGAAAAAAGCGAAATGCCGATAAAAGCAACATCCGGACTTCCCCCTGCTAACGCGGACTTTTTCCAATATACTGTATCAGACATTAGTTTGGATCTCGCCAACAGTTTTTTAAACTGTTTTCACTACCATGATGGTACTGTACTCTATTATACATTCATGAGAATAATCAAATGGTATAATATATATATAATAATACTGTACTTTGTGCACACTGATATACATGTCTTTTATTTGCCACCTTATTGTGGTGAACATAGCTGAAGTGGTCAGGCAGTCCAGACTGGTTCTGGCATTATCCGGACTTTTCCGATTTTGCCATAAAAATTTAGTCTGGTAGCTCATTGAGTTCCGATAGAAAGTGAATTTTGGTCTATGAAAGTCCTTTATATCGAGTTTTTACTGTACATATGTTGAGTGTTGTGGGTAAGGTGTATGGTAGAGTGTTAATTATGAGAGTTAGAGAGGGGTACAGAGGGAGTGATTGGTGATGAGCAGTGTGGCTTTAGGAGAGGGAGGGGATGCGTTGATCAAGGTGTTTGCTGTGAGACAGAAGTGTGTAGACAAAGTATTTAGCGAAAGGCAAGGATGTGTTTTGGGCATTTATGGATTTAGAGAAAGCGTATGATAGAATTGATAGGAGGCTTTGTGTGGACTGTTTTAAGATTGTTATGGACTTGATGGTAGGTTACTAAAAGGGGTGAGAAAGTTTTTATGTAAATAGTAGAGCGTGTGTAAGAGTGGGGAAATGCTGTGAGTGATTGGTTTCCCGTGAGAGTGGGAGCCTGCGACAGGGATAGTTATTGATGTCACCTTGGTTGTTTAATATTTACATGGATGGTGTTGTAAGGGAGGTGAATGCAAGAGTTTTGGAAGGTGGAGGTCTGAGTCTGGGTGAATGTTGATGAGTGGAGAGTAGGAATCTAGAAGCAGCTGCTGTTTGCAGATGATACGGGCACTGGTGACTGATTCAGAGAGGAGAGATTGAGACAGTTGGTAAGAGAGGAGTTTGGAAGGGTGTGTGAAAGGAGGAAATTGAAAGTAAATGAGAATAAGAGTAAAGTGATGAAGTGTACGAGGTTATTCATAGATGGTAGAGGGGATGAATATAGTTTTGAATGGTGAGTTGCTTGAGGAGGTAGATTGTTTTAAATATCTAGGGTCACATGTTGCTGTGGATGGAAGAATAGATGCAGAAGTAGAAGTTTAGAATAAATGAAGTAGGAAAGGTGCTGGGAGGAATGAAAAAAAGTGTTTAAATGTCGTTAGCTTAAGAATGGGATGTAAAGAGAAGGCTGTATGAGGGGTGTTGTGGTACCTACTGCGATTTATATGGGAAGCTGAAACATGGAATATGGGTGTAGCAAGAGAGGAAAAGTTTGAATGTAATGGAGATGAGATGTCTGAAGGGGAGTATGTGTGGAGTGACGCGCGTATGGATCGGGTGCGAAATGATGAAGTGCGAAGGAGAACTGGAGTTGTTCGGGAGATGGCTGGTAGAGAGTTCGAGCAGAGGGGGTGTTCTGCGATGGTTTGGGCATATGGAGAGAATGGATAATGAGCGAGAGTGGTGAAAAAGATAACTAGATCTGATGTGAGGAGGGTGTAAGGCTGAGGAAGGGAAGACCACGAATAGGATGGATGGACAGTGTGAAGAGAAGCTGGCTGGATGCGAGAGGGATGTCTGTTGAGCAAGGAAGAGTGGCTGTGTGTGACAGAAATAAATGGAGAGAAATTGTGAATGAATAAGTGATGACGCAGCCCTGAGGAAGGATATTCTCCCGCATTTGGATACTGATCAGCTAGTCAGGTCAGGTGCGGGTAAGGGGATGGGTCTGTTATGATGTGGCAGGGGTAAACCAGTTCTGCATGTCGGGCCCTGCTGCGGATGTCACTGATTGCATTGCGCAGTTGACCCTTGTGCAGTGTGGTGCGGTGAGGATCTGTCCGTTCTCCCCTTTGGAGCTAAGATGCGCGAGATGAATGTGTTTGAATGGATGAGTAAATGGGAGTGTGTCGTCCTGTCTGGCACTACCTCCACTTTCCTTGGGGGAAGCAGCCTAGGTATATAGATAGATAGAGAGTGTTGACTACAAGTATTATAGTTGCTTTGCATGTACATGCAGTAAATCATTAGTAATGTTTCTTTTTTTTAATCACTGACTAGGATGTTCACTGAGAAAGGAAACTGCATACTCCATGCATTCATTTTACTGGTCCCTTGGTTTAAGCGGTTAAGCAAAGCCACTTCTAAAATAGCAGATCCTAAGAGAGTCTCTTAGGTGCTCACTGGTTTAATGGAAAGAGAAACTGATTTGGAGTGACAGCTTGTGCTCCAACAACTATGGTTCAGTCTATCAAAAGTGACTGCAGGTTTTTCCATTAGCTATGTAAATGCTGCCAAGGATGTGACAGAGTTTCCTGCTCTTCAATAGTTCTGGATTATGGTAGCCTTCAGCCTCTGGCTCCAATGCTCAGAGATGGGTTGCCTATGGAGACTGACTGCAACTGCGAAGACAGTACGGTGACATATCAATACCGATGCCCATTTATACAACTGAGTGGAAAAAATACCAGCAGAATTCCAGTTTTGTTTTTTATAGAAAGCAATGTATGCTAACTGGTACAGTAGTGTACCTGTTCATCCTAATTATCAACAAAATAAAAGGTAGAAAGCAAAGATGTGTGAAAATTAGCCCATACAAGCAATGTTAACAATGTCAAATAATCAAATGAGTCTATTGTTAGATACTGGTATGACAGGCAACTAAATTTGGATAAGTGGAAGCATAATGTAAAGCAATACAGTACCATATACTAATACTAATAAGAACACTCACTATAATGGACTAACTGGGGCCCCAAACCACATTCCTGAAAAAATGCAGAAGAATTCTGATAAAAGTCACATCTGGACTTCCCCCTTCCATAATCCCTTCACTTTTTCCGATTACATCAGACATTAGTCTGGATCGCTACCAAAGGTTATTAAACTGTTTTCACTACCACTGCTGAGACCGTACCTGTATTATACATTCACTACTACAATCAAATGTGGTATAACTGTATATATAATAATACTGTACTGTACTGTGCACTGATAAACATGTCTTTATTTACCTTTATGTGTGGTGAGCATAGCTTACAGTGGTCTTAGGCAGTCTGGACTGCTTCTGGCTTTATCAGACTATTTCTGATATACTGTATATGAATGTAGTTCGGCAGCTCCTCGATTCCGAGAAAAGCAAATTCGGTCTCATTGGAAGTCCATTATCATGAGGTTTTACTGTAGTGCCACATTACTGGATACTCACGTTTACAGCCTGTGTCTAGAGAATCCCCAGAATCCGAGGGGAGCAACAGGAATCACAGCGCTGGCCAGCTATTACAACACCTGGTCGAGCAACGACACTGACCAGTGGAATCATCACACTGGGGATGACTGAGGAAATGCTGCCTCGAAGAGTCACAGTCACATCGCTTCAGCAACCCTCGACCAGTAAGCAAAACCCCAATATCCTGCCTGAAAAAAATAAATATAAAAATAAATACAGTAAATAAGGAAACTGAAAAAAAAAAAAAAAATGAGGTAGTCAATGTATACAATGACAAACATATAAATATACAATATGAACAGTGTATGAGGTGTACATTTATGTGTATAGGTATGTATACTGCACTGTGTAAACATTACTTGTATTCCCTATATCTATCTATCTATCTATCTAGCTACCTAGTATCTATCTGTATCTCTAATCTATCTACCTGCCATCTATAATCTATCTATCTACATTACCTAATCCAGAATAAAAATGATGTTCTGATGTTGGTGTCAAAGAAGAAAAAAAGTACTTTCATAATTTCTTTAAAAGTGAGTGGTGTATTTGAAGGCCAAACAACTTTGTACCTGTATCGGCTACATTTTGCTTTGTTATGTGGGTTTACTGTTCACTGCATTAGCAACTTCATCAGTTATGACAGGAAAATTCCTAACTTGTAGCATCAGCTGTTCTCTGATAGTCCCCACACAAACTCATATCTGCTTATTCTAAATGGAGTTTGACTTCTAAGCCTAATTAGTTGTGTTGCCATCACGTTCTTCATCAAGAGTAATTAAGCATAGTTATTTGAGTTTCTAACACCAAAACATTTTATATCGTCTGCATTAGTGTTCGGCATAGAGCATACAGCAGTAACACAACTCATTAATTTCGCTTAGAGTTCACAGCATCGGCTCCACAAACATAACACTAACACCACTCACATGAGACAGTATTACAGTATAAATAAGCAGTACACTGCTATGACCCCCTACACCATGGCATAGGAACACTGTTCGAGAAGTGCAACAGGTCCCACGGTTGGGACATCCTTGGTCTTGGTCTTGGTGTTGATTGAAGGGCTGGACCCCGACGTGTAGTCAGATGTAGCCCTAACGGTGGTTCCAGAGTGTAGCAGAACTCTTTAGAAATCACAGGCTGGTGAAGTTGCCCTGATCTGCGAAGGAAGACACAAACATGGCGTAGAACTGAGTGGCGTAGGTGCCAATCTAGGCCCACCCCACCAAAGAAGGATGGGGAGGGGTGAAGTCCAGGATACCAAAGAGTTGCAAGGCGCTCCCTCAGGGACGGGTGCGGATGGAGTAGAAGCGTGGGCAATGCAGTAGAAGAGGTGGGCCACAGTTTCCTCTTGATT
This sequence comes from Coenobita brevimanus, assembly GCF_032717465.1. Taxonomy (NCBI): domain Eukaryota; kingdom Metazoa; phylum Arthropoda; class Malacostraca; order Decapoda; family Coenobitidae; genus Coenobita; species Coenobita brevimanus. Next base: position 26,939,531 of record NC_137027.1, on the reverse strand, counting down.
CACACACACCACTGGCAGTAGGGATCTGGGTCGCTAGTACGCTTGGCCGATGCAGATGTGAATGCCGTCTGAGTCCCAACATGTCCAATATGCAGGCGGGTGATAGCGACGTCCAGGATCCGGGGGAGACAGAGCGTACCCAAGGTTGGTCCCGATGAGTCGGGCGATATAGAAGCCAGCGCTGTTGTGGGGAGGGAGGCGTAGAGATCAGCATTTCCATGCCTGACTACACCTCAGTGGCTAAGAGGCGACGGTGAAGTAAATGGCTGGCAAGGGGTAGGGCTCCACATCCTGGGGAGAAGTCAAGGCCATCCGAGCTGCTGCATCACCACATCATTGCCCCTGATGCCCACATGGGAGGGAATCCATTGCCAGAGCGTACCTTCCAGCCTCCCTGCAGCAGCTGAGCAAGGTCATCCTGGATTTCATAAACCAGATGACGTATGGAGCAGGGTTTAGAAAAACTGGAAGCGATGAGTTGAAGGGCCGCTCTGCAGTTAGTGTAGATGACCACCGAGCCGAGGGAGAGGAATGAGACATCAAAAAACGCAGGGCCCTCCAAGACTGCGAAGAGTTCAGCAGTGACTACATCATGGGCATCCCCTAAGCGCCATGTCTGGCAGATAAAGTAGTCCTCTCTGAAGGGCCCTGGCCAGCTGCAGTTGCTGCAGGGGTGGAGGAGCGGGAGCACGTCGGTAAAGATAGCCACTGAACCCTAGATGAGGTGGAGCCAGCCATCTGCAGGAAAATGTCACGAGGGGCCAGGTGGCCATCCTGTGATTTACAAAAGGGGGTCTGGGAGGTCTAAGGACACAGGTGAGGACAGGTCCCTCCACGGGGGCACAGGAGATACTGATCGGACAGGGTGGCCGAGCTGGTGGAGGAAGTCCCAGAGAGTGTGGTAAGCGTGGAGAGCACGCACCAAGAGGAGAGCACGTCGAGACCTGATGGGCCACGATGGATGAGATGTCGAGACCCCTGCCGTCGTAAAGAGCTCCGGGAGTGGGTGGTCATGTCAGGCAAGCGCTGGATAGTAAAGTAGCGGCGACAAAGTCCAACTTCATCCTGGTATGATGGAGGGGGAACACCTGCCTCAGCCTGCAGAGACAATGTGGGTGAGGAGCAGAAAGCACCCAGCGCAATCCGGAGAGCGGTCATCTGAATAGTGTCCAGCCGTTGTAGTGGTGTGGGAGATGCTGAGCCATATACCGGAACAGCCATAGTTGATCTTCCCCAAGATAGCGGATCGATAGTACGTCAACAAAAGGTCCCTGCTTGCCCCCAGCGGGGATCCAGCAATACTCTTCATGATGTCAAGTCGTTTTGCACAAGATGACCGTAAGTATTCTATGTGACTGCGCCAGAGTGAGGATGGGGCCATCCAACCGGAGACCAAGCAGCACATGCTCCCGAACAACAGGGACTGAGGTTGAGTCCAGAGAAATTGCTGGAGATGATGGCAAACGGCGTAGTGAGAGTGAAAGGGGCATCACTGGATTCTTGTCAGCATTGATGGCAAGGCCCCAGTTCCGGGCCCAAGCCAAAAAGTGGATGCCGCTGACTGCAGAAACTGCTGCCTGCCTCCACACAAGGGAAGGGCTCTGGGACACGATGGTGATGTCATCTGCGTAAACCAGGAGAGTAGCATTACGTATCTGAGGCAGGCTGAGACAGCAACACGTTGAGGAATAAGAGTGGGCTGAGCACAAGACCCTTGCGGAACCCCCGATGAACAGGATGGGGATCCGACGAGGCCCCACCCACCGACACCACAAAGCTGCGGCCAGCCAAGATAATTCGACATCCAAGCCAGGGGTGGGCCCAAGACTCCCAGGCACGACAGGCGGTACCAGAATGCCATCGTGTGGGGGCTGAGATCGAAGGCCCCCTTCAGATCTATAAAGAGGGCAAGCATGTAGAACCGCTGTCTATAGGTGTCATGTACCATGTGTTCCAGCTGACATAAGGATGTCCAAAAGCTCCCTGGCCCGGCCGGAAAGCCACACTGAACCCTGGAGAGCAGGCCCACGGGACTCCAGCCACCAAGAAGAGCTGACGAGCCACCAGCTTCTCTAGCAGCTTCCCCACACAGGACAGAAGAAGCGATGGGCCGATAAGACAAACGTGAGTGGTGAGGGTCCACTGCCTGGCTTTGGGAAAGGCAGCAGCACTGACTCCTTCCATACCTCCAGGGAATGTGCCGGTCTGCCAGCTGTTTGTTGTAAATTGACAGCAAGTGAGCTGTGCAGGCTGGGCGGCAGATGTAGGAGGAAGTCATTAGCTCCACCATGTCAGGGCCAGCACCGCCCTCCTCGGGTGTAGAGAAGCAACGGCATCCACGGAGTTCAATGGCCGTGAGACGGGGCAATAGAGAGTGCACTGGCAGGGGAGTTGAGACAGCCCCTGTGGATGGCAGAAATAAACTCGGGAGCTGTAGGTAAAGTCGGTGGAACACCCAGCTGTGGCTGAGAAGGACGCCTTAAGAGTTCGGGCCTTGGAGAGGTCATCCAGCAGATCCGCTCCATCACAACCATAAAGGATATGAATATGTTGTCAGGCCACACCTTACATGGCGCTTCAAAAACCTCCAGGTGCGGGAGCATGTGGTGGAGAAGGAGGAGAAGCTGGAACAAAGAGGACCATGCCTTCTGCTTGGCTACCTTGATGAGTGCGCTTACATGCACTGCATCCATAGGGCGTCGGTGCGATCCCCAAGGGCCCGGTGTGGGGTAACGACTCTCCAGGCACGCCAGAGCCTGGCGAGCGGGCTTGCACAGCCCGAGGCACAAGCAGCCGACCACCATGGCACCCCCGATCGGCCTATACTACAGCGGGCTGACTGACTAGACACCCTATGTCCCAGCCTGCACCAGCATCTGTGAAAAATCCTCAGCCCGAGAGGCCCCAACGACCAGGGAAGGCTAGCAGACACTGCACCTCCTGGAAGAGCCTTCCGTCCATCTATCGTCGTGAAGCTGCCAGCGAGGACGACTCGCTCGTGATATTCTTGGAGACAATGTCGGAGTTAGTCACAAAAAGACGGGAAGATGGTCACTGCCCATGTACGGTCCCACATGGACCATCGGATGATGGAATACTGCGTCACCCAAACCGAAGGATCCAGTACAGATGCCTGTCCACTGTGAGGAGCAAACCGGGTATGAAGACCTGGGGAGGCCGTAAGAAGGCTGAACCTGTGAGACTCAAGGAGGCACCTGGAAGAGAGAGGAACCTGTGGTATTTGGGGGCTCCAGCCAAGGCGGGGGTCCCAGTGGTGGTGACTGGGTGTTGAGGCATCCCACCCATGATGAAGGCAGGGGCTGGCAACTGGTCAAAAGTAGTGGGAGGAACTCCCTCTCTGGACACATCCTGGCAGGGGTTGCCCAACAAAAGGAGGAGTTGAAGCCCAGCCATCCGTGAGGGCCCACCCTGACAGCCAGGACACTCAATCGTCCCCCAGGATACGAGGTGAGGCGAAGAGCGCACACTCTGGGTGTCCTCCCGCTTTGCTGCCAACAACTAGCCCCCGCCCACTTCCCACAGAGGGACGGTCACACCTGTATGTCAAAAAAAAGCCCAGATTGGAGCCGCAGGTGAGAGGTGCCAGCCAGGTCTGCACATACCCCACAACACCACTGACAACACAAGGCCGAATCATGTAAGAGTACCTTTAAAATCCTGTGACTTCCGAACAAAGGGATCTCGCATTTCCCAAAACATAATGCTGAGATGTTTCAGGCCTGGCATGAATAGGACAAGAGTAGGAAGGGACAATACCTTGGGCCAGGCGGAAGCTTAGATGTCAAGGAATGGTAGCTGATCCATGGTGATAAAGTTGCAGGGCCTCAGAGAGACAAGAATCAAAAAGCCTTGGCCAGGTCCTGAGGGAGGAGGGCAGTCCGAGGAGGGTGAACAATTGCTGGAGGTGGGGATCAGATACTCGCACTGGATGGGCCTGCCCCACTGAAGGGGCTGTAGGTTGATCACACTGTTGTAGAGCGTGGAGGTCAGGAGAAGCTAGGCAGAGGTGCAGGGAACATCCCCGATACCCTCAGCAAGGACCGCATCCGGTCCAGAAGGAGACACTAGGTGGGGGGGGGGGTGAGGGAGACACGGGGGTGGAGGGCGGCCTGGACGTGAAGGACAGGCCTCATGGATTATAACAGCAGCAGGGGAGGCAGGGTTGAGGTCGAGCACCTCCACTGACGAATACATCCTGGCGGGAGCAGTCATCCTTTCAAGTCCTCCAGCACAGCGAAGCGATTTCCCGGCCAGCAACACTGTCTGCAAAACTCACACCCTTCCTCACCTGAGAGACCTTGGGAGAGCGACTTGGGCAATGCTGAAGAGAGGGACGGACCAAGGGCTGGAGAGCACGCAACCATCTATTGACCTCCTGGGCCGAGCGTCACACCCTGGCCGGAGTTCTTCATGGACATCTTGAAGGCCTTCTGATATACAGGGCAGAGCTTAGAGCACCACCCTGTGATCTCCACCACACATGTAGCACTTTCCCGGGGCTGCGGTCAGCCAGGAGCTGCCCCTCACTTTTCAAGGTCATTTTAGAAGGGTGGTATCCACGTTTCTGCACATCGACTTTTCACAGTTATGACTGGTCTTGTTGCGGCAAAGTTATGAATCCGCGTGTGTCCATACTTGAAGGCAGTTTCTTAGCAACGCAACAAAGCAGGAGTTTCTATACATACCTACATTGTAGTAGATGTATCCATACACAGCACCTTGGATGGGAGAGGGCCCCGATACACCAGAGCGCACCCACTCGGGAAAACCGAGGGAGCATCTGGGGCAGGAAAACGCTGGGATCTAGAAGCCTCTAATAAGATCTGAGACAGACTTCTGTTGTCAAAAGGCCGGAGGCCGTCTACCTGGTAATCCTCTATGTCAACATCCAGGAGGAGAGGCTTTGGCCCAATCTTCCCATAGCTGAACACAGCTGCTGTGTTTGCCTCATCACCAGAGGACCGGAAGATTTCCCTGCGGCACGTTGACCTTCCACACTCACCGAAGGAGTAGTCAGAGTCTCCATTGGGCTGCTCAGCTTTGCCAGATCACAATGGCGTAGGGCTTGAAGAGAGAGGGAAGACCCATCACCCAGTGGTTTTAGTACCACCCTCTACACAATACTTGGCAAAGGAGGATGAGTTGATGGCGTCAGACAGCCGCCGGGGATGCAGTTAAAAATCTGGACCCCTGCACAGATCCTAATGATAAAACAGGCCAATCCAGACTCACCCTCATCCTGGACACCCATATTGACAGCAGTGGATGGTGTTGAAGTTCACACCCTACTAGGGACCACTCTGAGTAACAGCTGCTGCTGACACTGACTCACCGGCACCTTCGGCACTCTGCCGTGCAGAAGCATCCTCACCCAGGACAATCTGTGATGCAGCTGTGGAGTGAGTGAGCGACACCCTAAGGGACTTGCCAAGGAGGTCACCCCTTTATCCTCCTCCCGGGGGCAGCCTCGCTTCCTATGGGGCGCTTTCCCGGTGGCCTGAAAAGGGTCTGCCTCCGCTACATCCTTATGGCCGACACCACAAAGTATCCATGAGAAATAGGCTGGGTCATACTCCACCCTCGCAGCAGAGGAAGCACTAGCTGCCGAGGAAAGAGCTACACACTTAGCCTTTGACAATCACTCCGGGCACCTAGGAGAGAAGCACGTCTGCTCGGTACAACAGGCAGCACCGGACCTTGGGACATCCCTGATCTTTAAAGGGATGTGTTTGTTTACATCTTCGAGGGACATGTGGCGTGTGAAGCTAGCAGCTGTGCCCTGGCTAAAAGATTCCACGTAGAATCTCAGTAAAACAGTTTTTCAAGTCCTTAAATTTGGACTAATAAAGAGATATTTTATATTCACCATTAACTCACACTAGCTTCTAATGTTGAGACAATGGTAACGTGACGAGGGGTCCCAAGGTTGGGTCATTTAAATCTTTAAAGGGATGTGTTTGTTTTACATCTTGGGGGCACGTGGCATGTAACCTGCGCAACTGTGCCCTGGCTAAAGATTCCACATAAAATCTCAATAAAACAACTCTCCAAGTCCTTACTTTAGACTAATAATGTGAATATTCTAGAATTCAACATTAACTCACACTAGCTCAATATTGGCCCATGGTAACTTGAAGCGAGGTTCAATAAAGCACGATGGTTAAACTCACCATTTCCATCACCGCATCGTAAGGTTTGTATGTAAATTTACTTTTCACAGCACAGTATGACACTACTAGTACAGCAACAAGCACTGAGGCGACTATGGATGAACTATTTCTTACACTAATGATAAAAAACAACTGTCTGTACCTGACCATAGGCTATAAATCAACAGACTGTTCCAACTCCTATGTTGTGTTGTGAGGTATTACCGGTGTCGGTGTCAACACAAATAACCACCATATATTCAGTACTAATTTGTAGAAAATCGACAATATAAGACTTGCACCGTAACACATAAAGACCAACGTTTACGTGTCTAACGATACTAGCCCGTGAAATGCTTGTGAAGAACCCCAGCCCCATCCTATGCTCCAGACCACGTGATACTCATCGCTAAGTGTTATAATACAGCTTAGTGTGAAAGCTGAAGAAAAGAATAAAACCATCCGGTTGTATGCCAGAATAAAATACAAAGTACAGTACATTCTTGTGCTAATGGTGCTTAATAAGAGTTGAATTTTTCACTTTGTTACCTGTGTATTTTTTTTTTTAATACCATCTTTAAAGAAAATTGATTTTAATAATTAAGTTGACTATTTTGAACTGCTGATGAATGTTTGATGTTTAAGAGTTTTCAGATATTTTTGCTTTATTTTTGGTGTTATTCGTGTGCAAAGAAAAATTTCCTCAGATGGCATGTAACACTTTTCATTTAATGCACTTTCAGGCTGTCATCCATACTAACAGAATTTTTGTTATCCTGCAGTGTTTTCTAGTTGAATATTATGCTTTCCTGTAAGCAAATTTGCACAATAACTGCCTATCATATTCCTTGTTCAGACTGGCCTCAAAACTATCTCAAGTTAGGCACATTTGGTGGCTGCTCTGCATATTTTCATTACTCCAGCGTCAGCGAAAGCGGAAATTAGGTGTAAAGTTTTGGCAACGGTGTGTGTTCTTACCCTAATTGTATCTTTACAGGAATGAGTCAAGCTCGTACTGTCCCGTGTCCTTAAACCATATTCATCATACATATCCTTAAATTTGTGAATTGTTTGTGGCACACACTGTTTCATTCGGTGAGTGCATTCCCACTGATCAATTGCTCTATTTGGAAAACTAAATTTCCTTACGTCTTTATCCACCTCTTTTTTTATGCAATTTTTTTTGCAGTGTCCTCTTCCTGATGCTTTCCCATCACGTTAAGTAATCATTTATGTATATTTTCTCCTTCCCTGATATGCATTTACATAGCATAATCATGTCACCTCTTTTCCTTCTCTCCTGTAAGCGATGGTAGATTCAGTTTATTTAGTCTTTCTACGTAGCTTAGATCCCTTAACCCCTTAACCGCGGGCGTCACTTTCGTGACGCTTGGGAGCAATGGATCATACGCATGGGGCGTCAGCTTTTGTGATTCTGTGTTATTTTGAATTCACCCGGGCTTCCAAGTGGGGGCTTGTATCATCTATCAGTATGTGCCAATGTCCAACACTAGTCAGCACTCCTAATATCATCTGTACTCCCATCCATTGATCACAATTTAGCCATTTCTCCCCGTTCTTGACTCCCTCCCTACCCCCTCCATTGCCCTATCACTCTCGCCTGCCCGGCCTTGACCTACGCTAAGTAAATCTTCCCCTCTGGAATTTTTTCACTGATTTCATCCATTGAAATAAGCCCTTATGTCCTATTCTTATACCAAATAATATATACAAGAAAGAGGAAAATAAGGTAAGTGAGAGTGCCATACACCTGGAATTGGCTAATTATCACCTGACAACACCTCACGTGCACTCTTTCGCTGATTTTCGCTGTTTTTCCCCTTGAAATATACCGTATAATCTATTTTCGTAATAAATATACATGTAAGGAGGGAAGGGAGAAGCCTAAGTGATATTTACATTCACCTGGAACTACTTAATTTATAATGTATTGTCTAGATTTCCTGCCAATCATATCAGTGCTAGACAAAGCTGTTTCAAGATCTAACATTGGTAGCTCTGAATATATATCTCCTAAGTAGGCCTCTAATCTATTTTCGTAATAAATATACATGTAAGGAGGGAAGGGAGAAGCCTAAGTGATATTTACATTCACCTGGAACTACCAAATTTATAATGTATTGTCTATATTTACTGCCAATCATATCAGTGCTAGACTTAGCTGTTTCAAGAATCAATATTGGTAACTCTGAATAACCCTAAGCAGGCCTCCACGCTGGCCCTCCGTTATCAGTTTACTCTCATCTTCGAGAAACGAGGGCACGTATGTTTTCTTCTTGCTGACTTCAAGGCCTTTTTTCACCCCCATGCAAATGGCCCAGTGACCTTTACCCCTAAACCTCGTGTGGAAAGAGGTAAAGGGCTGACAATTGATAAAAGAGTGACCTGGACGATCTTTCTATTGAGTAAAACAGTGCAAGTGGAATTGTAAATAATGTGTAAACCAGCAAGTGAAAGTAATGAATGTAAATATACGTGAACAATGGAAAATAGTTTTATAAGTTATTTCAAGTGACAGTTGTTACGGAACAGAGAAAGATAATGTACACTTTTAAGTGAGAATGCTAAAAATCACTACTGTCCCGTAAAGTTCCAGGTTCAAAACAAAAGAGGTAAAATTACAAGTTAAAGTTTAATGCTCAAACTAACAACAAAACATTCAGGACTCATAAGGATAATGTCATAATGGCAAATAAACAGGTTAAATATATGGTTAACTTTACAATAGCCTCTATTAACACGAAATTAGCAAGAGTAAATTTCTTTAAGTCAGCCCTGATAAAATGAGATACCAGATAATACTCAGTGAATGCCAGATATAAATTATTACAGATACAAACTATTATCAAAAATGACTGACATAAAGATCCCTACATGAATTACAAAAACTTCACTAGGCCTACAAATTAAACCTTATGCTATACAGTACAAGAAAAAAATGCAACAACAGTTACTCAAATTACACACAGCTGCTAGATGTTTGGAGATTTTCTTGAGCACTCACAATAATAACTGTACAGGGGAGGACATAGAGTGTGAACAAAATGAGGAGCAGATCTAAGTGGCAATGATGCAAAGAGACTGAGCTCATTATATAGGGGCCGGCAGAGCTTGAAGTACAACTTGTAGCAGAAGGACAGCGCAAATGAAGCCATGGGGACAAAGAGTTGACAATCCTGGTCTGAACTCCAGAAATGATGACTTACTCTATATAACGGTAGAAGGGGGAACTGAGGCAAGAACACGCTCGTGATCAAACATGCAGCATACTGTGCGTTAAAATTACACAAAGGATGATGAAATCATAGGCTATGTAACACCTCCCCACAAAGAAAAAGAAATTTACAAAGGAAATTTCTTATTACTCTAAAACTTAATCTGTCTAAAAAGTCTAGATAAGCAATCTGCAATAACATTTTCTTTCCCCTTGACATGTTTGTATGTCCTAATGAATACTCCTGAAGAAGTAGACTCCATCTTGTCAATCTCTGATTTTTATCTTTAAACTTACTAAGGAATTTCAGTGGGTTATGATCGGGTATAAATGACTATGGGGGAAGTAAAAACAGAACACAGATAAAATGAAAAATGCTGTAAACCCAAAATCAAGGCCAAAAGCTCTTTCCTCAATAGTTGAGTAGTTCTTTTGAGGTGGAGTGAACTTCTTACTGTAATAAGATACAGGGTGCTCAGCACTCTGAAGTCATCCTCTCTGCAGCAAAAACAACGAATGGAAGACCTTTATCCCAGTGCTTTCTGATGTTCCAAACAGTATTTCTTGAGCATTCGATTTGAGTGTTTGATGATAATCTCTCCAACGCTCCTCGGGTCTGGAGGATGGTAAGCTGAAGACGTGATCTGGGTGATGCCCAACTCTTTCAGAGACTGCTTGAAAACATTTGACATGAAATTACTTCCCCGGTCTGACTGTACCTCCTTGGGCAGACCAAACTTTGTGAAGAACCCTAGCATTTTCCTTAACCACGTTCTTTGCTGAGATGTTTCTAAGTGGAATGGCTTCAGGATAATGAGTAGCCATATCAATCATGAGTCAACACATAAGAAAATCCTGAAGAAGTCTTAGGAAGAGGGGCCCACAATATCCACCAACACACGGGTGAAAGGGCGCCTCAAAAGGAGGAATGGGAACTAGAGGGTGCAACCTTTTTCGGTCTGATTACACTTCCCACAACTTGACAGGTGTGACAAGACTTACAATACCAGGAAACATCCTGAAGATACCTGGCCAGTAGAAGTGTTTCAAAATGCGTGCCACAGTCTTCCTCACTCCAAGGTGTCCTGCCAAACTGGAATCATGAGCCACTCTGAATGATATCCCTGCCCTACAAACACGAGGGATGACAACTTGATGTACAACCTCCCATTCACAGTCGGCTGATGCTGTTGGGGGTCTCCACTTCCTCATAAGTACTCCCTGACTTTACATAATAACAAGTAGAAGCACCGGCTGACTCTTCTTTACTGTAAGCAGAGTTAGCTAGACCTTTCAACTCAGGGTCAGCAACCTGCAACTCAACCAACTCTTGACGAGACAAATTATCAACACTACGGGGTACTGCCTCATCTGGTGAGTGGTCCAAATTAGCAAGAAAAGTGTCAGCTAGGATAACATCATCATCATCATTATCCCTCTAAATCACCAGTAACTTTAGACTTAGCCCTAGTGACAGCACACATGCAGGGAACACATCAGGGGACATCACAATCCTGGGACGCTTTAGCCACTGGCTCACTAGACAACTGAGGAGCTGGACACACTTGACTTCCACCAATATCATTTCCAAGTAAGAAAGTTACACCTGACATTGGGAGTGTCTCAACCAACCCAACCATAACGGAACCATTAACAAAACCAGACTCTAAATTCACTCTGCACAGAGGGACAGAGAAGTAATTATTCCCTACGCCTTGTAAGATTACAGTTTCATCCAGAGGAATTAACATTAGAGCCTAGAACACTGGTCAGCATAAGGGATTGGCAAGCACCTGTGTCACGATATATTTTAACTTGATTTCCTGTCATTACTGTCCAGAGGACTGACAAAACCATCAGACAGGAAATTAGCACACATGAACTCTTGAGTGTCACCCACGTTACTGCTCAAAAGAGGAGCTCCATCAAAGAAGGAGAATTTAAGTTACCCCTCAAAGCAGGTTCAGTTAACTCCAGTTAAAGAATTCTGGGAACTCTCCAAGAGTGGACACTAGACCAATTGACTGAATATTTAAAGACTCCTTTTTGTTCACATCACGCTGTCTCCTGAAACATCCTCTCCGTAGTATGACCAAGCTTACTACAATAAGTACATTTACTTTTCTGAAATCTAGAGAGGTGAAGCTGGTATTTACTTCCTGAGAAACATCATCCTTATTCTCTTTCCTGTTACCTGTACTCTGAGTAGAGGCAACGTACTTACTCTCAGCTTTCCCTTTTTCTCTAGAATATCTCTTGTGAGTATGAGAACATACTCATCAGCTAAAACTGCAGCATCAGACAAATTATCTATTCTTTTCTCATCAAGATATAGGCTTTTACATCTTTACTAATACACCTTTTTGAAGTCACTCCAGCAAAATCATCTGCTTAAATTTGTAATCAAAAATCAGAATCCCACATTCTTAGAATTTAACCACTGCTCTAACAAATCTTCTTTGATTTTTGCATACTCAACATGGGATTTGCTTATCTTGCTTGTAAGTTGTCCTAAATTTTACTCTATAGGCTTCAGGAACAAGCTCATAGGCCTTGAGAATCAAGCTCTGCTTAACTACATCATAATTATCACATTATTGATCCTGAGGCAAAGATGCATAAGTTGCACTTGAGCTTTACACAGTGAGAACAGTTTGAAGGAGTACTGGCCAATACTTTTTAGGCCAGAAGGTAAAACCTGTAGCTACCCTCTCCAAACAACTGAAAAATACTTTGTTAAATCAGATTAATTAAAAGGAGGGACAAGTTTAACATTTTTAGCCACATCGAAAATCATCAGAGCTAGATGATCCAGTTCCACCTTGTTTCATGCGATACTCATGGTCTGCCTGAATCTGGCAAGTTCAACTTGTGCACTGAGCCTGTATCTGTGCCTCCTGAATCCGAACCTGAGATTCCGCCTCCTTAGCCTGAGACTCAGCCTCACTTAGCCACGTGCTTGAAATTCAGCCTCCTTAACCACCGAGACTCCTGCAGGGCTAGCTGTAACTTAGCTAATTCAATCTATTGTTTGCTCCATTTGGAGGAGTTACATTAAACAAGCTTTCATTAATCATGTCAACAGCAATTTGATCTTTAGAAACTGATGAGAAGCCGAACAGCAATTCCCAATTGTTGAGCAACAAGCTTAAGTTTATTCTTTGTTCTGTTTTCTATATCACACACTGTTTGCACATTTGACAAAAAATCTTTGGCTTCATCAAGTGTAGTAATAGTAGACATAATTAATAAGTAACAGGTCACAAAATATCAAGCAATATCCTTATGATAATATCCTGAATATCCTGATAAGAGGTCTCGCCAAATTTATGTTCTGCACGGAACAGAGAAAGATAATGTACACTTTAAAGTGAGAATACTAAGAGTCACTACTGTCCCGTAGAGTTCCAGGTTCAAAACAAAGAGAGTTAGGTAAAATTACAAGTTAAAGTTTAATGCTCAAACTAACAACAAAACATTCCAGGACTCATAAGGATAATGTAATGGCAAATAAACAGGTTAAATATATGGTTAACTGCAATAGCCTCTATTAACACAGAAATTAGCAAGAGTAAATTTATCTAAGTCAGCCCTGATAAAATGAGATACCAGATAATACTCAGTGAATGCCTTCAGTATTACAGATACAAACTATTTATCAAAAATGACTGACATAAAGATCCCTACCATGAATTACAAAAACTTCACTAGCTTTCTAAATTAAACTTATGCTATACAGTACAAGAAAAAAAATACAACAACAGTTATACTCAAATTACACACAGCTGCTAGATGTTTTGGAGATTTCTTGAGCACTCACAAATAACTGTACAGGGAGAGTTTATAGATGTGAACAAAATGAGGAGCAGATCTAAGTGGCAATGATGCAGAGACTGAGCTCATTATATGGGAGCAGGCAGAGCTTGATACAACTTGTAAGAAGGACGCGCAAATGAAGCCATGGGGACAAAGAGTTGACAATCCTGGTCTGATTTTCAGAAATGACGACTTACTCTACTATAGCAGTAGAAGAGGGGAACTAAGGCAGAACACTTGCTCGTGATCAAACATGCAGCATACTGTGCGTTAAAATTATACAAAGGATGATGGAAATCATAGGCTATGTAACACAGTGCACAACACAGTGTAAATAAAATAGAAATGTAAATAACGTAAATAAAATAGAGAACGTAAATAGAAATATAAATGAGTAGTATTATAAGAATACGGAGAGTATATACCCTAGGAGTAATGAAAGTGAAAGTTTCACTCTAGCATGTCTGAGATACTACAGGTGTGGAAGTGAAGATGAAAGTGGAAATACTATTCACTCTCAATGCCAGTATACAGGGCGAGAAAGTAGATTTTCAGTATTTTACTGAAAGAAATTGAATCCCTACAGTGACAATAAACTAATACTACTGAAGGAAACTTATGGATAAAGACTGTAGATATATATAAGTGTTATATAGTAATGAAAATATAAAGTGTGAGGGGTTTTATGAATAATAAATGACAGAGTAACAAGCAGACGAACTAGTGCCAGTGCGACGTGATCAGACGCGCTAAGTAATTTCAAATTGCTTTCTGGTGTTTTTTTTTTGAGTATGGATCTAACTACTTGAAAATTGTAGAATAGTGTTTATAGTGTTTGTAACTGGCTGTGGTAATCATATTACAGGTTGTCGGGAAGTGTAAAAGTGGAGACGTCGTTTACCTACTTCAGAGGTCTCCACAAGTCCTACGGTAACCGACGAAGGCTCAACAATCATTCCAGGAGAAAGCTGAAGGTATGTGCCATAAGCATATGTAATTTTATTATTCTAGGACTAATAACTGATTTTTGGCAAATATTTTTTGAGAGTCTGTTGGAGCCCAAATAACCCTTGGCACACGCAAGTCATTGGTAAACAAGCCCCGCGGTGTAGAGGTTAAGCTTATTGCCCATCTTATAGTGACCCTTTGAACTTTTTCTATCTTGTCTGTGTGTTTTTTTGAGATAAGGATTCCCAGACTACTGATGCATACTCCAGGGTTGGTCTATGAATGATGTTATTATCTTTCTTTAGCATGTCTTCATTCACGTATGTAAACGCTATTCTCATATTGGCAAGCAGTGTATACATGTTCCATGCAACTACTCACTGATGTGGTCAGCCGGAGATAGTCTGCTACAGACAATCACACCTAAGTCCTTCTCTCTCTCTCTGATATGCATAGGGTTGATCTTCCTAACTTCTAATCCCAATCTGGTCTTTTTCTCACTTTTACCAAATTTTAATTACGTGACATTTATCCACATTAAATTCCATTTTGCCATTTATTCACCCATGCATGAAGCTTATTCAATTCCTCTTGCAGCTCTTTTGCAAGAATCTGTGTTATGAATTTTCTTTTTGAATTTTTGCATGCATCACGCAAACATATTTGGAATGCTTCCATTTCCAGTGTTACTGTCCTATGTCATTTATGTATACTACAAAAATGAGTGGTGCCAGCACTGAGCCCTGTGGCACTCCGCTGGTCGCTTCCCTCCATGATGAGTAATTTCCCATTAATATTGTTTTCATTTCCCACTGCAAGAAAATCCTGCATTCAACAGTGGAGGTTGCCTTGGATGCCTCCTTGATGGTACAGTTCCCATAAAAGTCTTTGGTGCAATACTCTGTCAAATTCATTCATTCATTCATTACAGGGCATACGCCATGGCCATCCCAAACGAGGTGGCCAAGAGGCTTAAAGTTAATATTTTTACAGGGAGGGGCACTAATCCTCCACCAACCCCACTTGACACGTAGGGATGCCAACAGCTTCTGAGTGTTTTCACAGAGGTCACCCATCCAAGTACTAACCAGACCCAACGTTGCTTAATGCTTTCTTAAAATCTAAATAGATACTGTCCACCCATCCTTTTCTTTTCTGTAATGTTTCTGTAACTCTATCACCAGTAACCTTAACAGATTAGTAACACATGATTTTCCCTTCCTAAAACCGAACTGCCTCTCTGGTATCATACCGTGTTCTTCTAGAGGTTTTACCCAAACTTCCCATATCAGCTTTTCTAGTATCTTGCTGCTGGTCAGTGATGCTGGTCAGTAGTTGAATGGATCCTGTCTATTCCCTTTCTTGAATAGGGGAACAATGTTTGCTTTCTTCCAAATGTCAGGTAGTTTTACCTTGACCTAAGGATTCCTTAAATATTAAATACAATGGTCTGTTTAGCTCTTCTGCACATTCATAGCAACTTAACCCTGAAATTCTGTCTGGACCATTTGCTTTTCCGCATCCAGTTTACGTAACTCTTCCTGTACTTCTTTTTCTGGTATTTGTATATCTGGTAGTATCGTGTGGGCATGCATATTCCATATCATCTCTCTCAAGAAATTTTCTCTTTTAAAAACTGATTTAAAGTTTGTGTGTGTGTGTGTGTGTGTGTGTGTGTGTGTGTGTGTGTGTGTGTTCTTACCTACCTAATTGTTCTTACCTAATTGTATCTTTACAGGAATGAGTCAAGCTCATGCTGTCCCGTGTGCTTTAAACCATATTTATCGTCCATATCCTTAAATTTGTGAAATGTTTTGGTGCACACTATTTCATTCGGTAGTGCATTCCATTAATCAATTGCTCTGTTTGGGAAACTGAATTTCCTTGTCTTTATCATCTCTCTTCTTATCCAGTTTTTTGCAGTGTCCTCTTGCTGATGCTTCTCCATATGTTAAGTAATAATTTATGTCTGTTTTCTCCTTCCCTGATATGCACTTATATAGCATTATCTATGTGTACCTCTTTTCCTTCTCTCCTGTAGTGTTGGTAGATTCAATTTATTTCGTCTTTCTTCATAGCTTAGGTCCCTCAAGCTTGGTATCTATCTTGTAACGGCCCTTTGAACTTTTTCAATCTTGTCTATGTGCTTTTTGAGATAGAGGACTCCAGACTACTGATGCATATTCCAGGGTTGGTCCTAATGAATGATGTTATTATCCTTCTTAGCATGTCTTCATTTATGTATGTGAGTGCTATTCTCATATTTGCAAGCAGTGTATACATGTTCCGTGCCTTCTCGCTGATGTGGTCCAGCCGGAGATGATCTGTTATTGATAATCACACCTAGGTCTTTCTCTCTTTCTGATGTGTATAGGGTTTTATTTCCTAACTTATAATCCCAATCAGGTCTTTTTCCACTTTTACCAAACTTGATTACATGACACTTGTCCACATTGAACTCCATTTGCCATGTACTACTACATTCATGAAGTTTATTAAATTCTCTTCTTGTAGCTCTTTACAAGAGTCTGTGTGTAATAATTCTCCGCTGTATTTTTGCATCTCATCTGCAAACATATTCAAGATAGCTCTCATTTCCAGTGTTACTGTTTATATCATTTATATACACTAAAAACATGATTGGTGCCAGCACTGAACCCTGTGGTACTCCACCTGATCTTCTTTCCATGATGAGTAGTTTCCTCTTAGTACTGTTCTCATTACTCTTTTTATGAGAAAGTCTTGCATCCAACAAAACAGTTTGCCTCGAATTCCTCCTTGATGGTATAGTTTCCATAAAAGTCTTTGGTGTGGTACTGTCCAAAAGCTTTCTTGAAGCTAAATAGATACCTGTCCACCCATCCTTCCCTTTCCTGTATTATGTTTGTTACTCTGTCATAGTAGCTCATCAGATTAGTAACTTTGTGATTTTCCTTTTCTGAAACCAAACTGTCTCTCTGTTATCATACTGTGTTCTTCTAGATGGTTTACCCAAGCTTTTCTTATAAGCTTTTCTAATACCTTGCTTTCAACTTTGGTCAGTGATACTGGTCAGTAGTTGAGTGGATTTTGTCTATTTCCTTTCTTGAATAAGGGGACAATATTTGCTTTTTTCCAAATATCAGGTAGTTTACCTTGACTCAAAGGATTTCTTGAAAATTAAAAATAATGGTTTTACTTGCTCCTCTGCACATTCTCGTAATACCCAACATGAGAAATTTCATCAGGACCACTTGCTTTTCCTACTGCCTAATCTACTTAACTCCTCCTGTATTACTTTTTCTACTATTTGTATATCTGGTAGTATGTGCGGACATGCATGTTCCACGTAGTCCCTCTAAAAAATTTTTTCTTCTGTAAAAACTTAATTGGAAATTCTTATTTAGTGCTTCACAAATATCTTTCTCTTGTGTATAAGTGAATTCCCTCGTCCATACTGGATTGTATTATATCTTTTACTTTGGTTTTGCTTCTAATACTGGCTGTAAAACAGCTTTGGCTGATCACTACTTTGTTATTATATCCTCCTCAAACTGTTTTTGGGCTTCCCTCCTTATTCTTGTATAATTGTTTCTTGCCTGTTTGCTTAATTATTATACGCCCTTTCACTATTATGTCTTCT
>NC_137027.1:26837849-26921640 GCF_032717465.1 Coenobita brevimanus | reverse complement strand
GTTCTTTCTGTTGTTCAGAGCAGGATTGTCAACTCTTTGTCCCCTATGGCTTCATTTGCGCGTCCTTCTTACAAGTTGTATCAAGCTCTGCTGGCCCCTATATAATGAGCTCAGTCTCTGCATTAATTGCCACTTCGATCTGCTCCACATTTTGTTCACATCTCTGTCCTCCCTTGTACAGTTGTTATTATTTTTGTGAGTGCTCAGGAAGTCTCAAACCATCTAGCTGCTGTGTAATTTGAGTATAAATGTTATTACATCTTTTCTTGTACTGTATAGCATAAGGTGTTAATTCGTAGGCATGGTGAGGTTTTTGTGATTCATGTGGAGTTTTTGATGTCAGCCATTGTTAATAATATTTTGTATCTGTAATAATATATCTTGCATTAACTGAGCATCATCCGGTTTTCTCATTTTATCAGGGCTGACTTAGATAAATTTACACTTGCTAATTTCATGTTAATAGAGGCTATTGCAGGTAACCATATATTTAACCTGTTTTTTGCCATTACATTATCCTTATGAGTCCTGCATGTTTAGTTGATAGTTTGAGCATTAAACTTTAACTTGTAATTTTACCTAACTCTTTTGTTTTGAACCTGGAACTTTGCGGGACAGTAGTGATTTTAGTATTCTCGCTTTAAGTGTTCATTATCTCTCTCTGTTCCGTAACATAAATTTGGCGACCTCGCCAGGATATTCAGGATATTATCATAAGGATATTGCTTGATATTTTGTGACTGTGATTTATTCATGATGTCTACTATTACTACTCTTGATGAAGCCAAAGATTTTTTGTCAAATGTGCAAACAGTGTGTGATGTAGAAAACAGAACAAAGAATGAACTTAAGCTTGTTGCTCAACAATTGGGAATTGTTGTTCGCTCTCATCATTCTAAAGATCAAATTGTTGACATGATTAATGAAAGCTTGTTTAATGTAACTCCTCCAGATGAGCAAACGCAGATTGAAATAGCGAAGTTACAACTAGCCCTGGAGGAGGCTCGTGCTAAGCTGGCTGAGTTTCAGGAACAAGTTGAACTTGCTAGGATTCAGTTAGACCATGAGTATCGCATGAAACAAGGTGGAACTGGATCATCTAGCTCTGATGATTTCGATGTGGCTAAAAATGTTAAACTTGTTCCTCCTTTTAATGAATCTGATTTAACAAAGTATTTTCAGTTGTTTGAGAGGGTAGCTACAGGTTTTAATTGGCCCAAAAAGTATTTGCCAGTACTCCTTCAAACTGTTCTCACCGGTAAAGCTCAAGTAACTTATGCATCTTTGCCTCAGGATCAATCTCATAATTATGATGTAGTTAAGAGCTTGATTCTTAAGGCCTATGAGCTTGTCCCTGAAGCCTATAGAGTAAAATTTAGGACAACTTATAAGCAAGATAAGCAATCCCATGTGGAGTATGCAAAAATCAAAGAAGATCTGTTAGAGCAGTGGTTAAATTCTAAGAATGTCGATTCTGATTTTGGTAAATTTAAGCAGATGATTTTGCTGGAGGACTTCAAAAGGTGTATTAATAATGATGTAAGCCTATATCTTGATGAGAAAAGAATAGATAATTTGTCTGATGCTGCAGTTTTTGCTGATGAATATGTTCTCACTCACAAGAGATATTCTAAAGAACCAAGGAAAGCTGAGAGTAAGTACGTTGCCTCTACTCAGAGTACAGGTAACAGGAAAGAGAATAAAGATGATGTTTCTCAGGAAGTAAATACCAGCTTCACCTCTAGATTTCAGAAAAGTAAATGTACTTATTGTAGTAAGCTTGGTCATACTACGGAGAAATGTTTCAGGAGACAGCGTGATGTGAATAAAAAGGAGTCTTTAAATATTCAGTCAATTGGTCTAGTGTCCACCCGTGAGAGTTCCCAGAATTCTTTAACCGAGTTAAGTGAACCTGCTTTGAGGGGTAAATTAAATTCTCATGATGAAGCTCCTCTTTTGAGCAGTAACGTGGGTGACACTCTCAAGGGTTCATGTGCTAGTTTCCTGTCTGATGGTTTTGTCAGTCCTCTGGACAGTAATAACAGGAAATCAGTTAAAATATATCGTGATACAGGTGCTTGCCAATCCCTTATGCTGACCAGTGTTCTAGGCTCTAATGTTAATTCCTCTGATGAAACTGCAACTTACAAGGTGTAGGGAATAATTACTTCTCTGTCCCTCTGTGCAGAGTGAATTTAGAGTCTGGTTTTCTTAATGGTTCTGTTATGGTTGGGTTGGTTGAGACACTCCCAATGTCAGGTGCAACTTTCTTACTTGGAAATGATATTGGTGGAAGTCAAGTGTGTCCAGCTCTCAGTTGTGTAGTGAACCAGTGACTGCGACCCAGGATTGTGATATCCCTGACGTGTTCTCTGCATGTGCAGTCACTAGGGCTAAGTCTAAAGTTACTGGTGACTTAGAGGATAATGATGATGCTGATGTTATCCTAGCTGACACTTTTCTTGCTAATTTCGACCACTCACCAGATGAGGCAGTACCCCGTAGTGTTGATAATTTGTCTTGTCAAGAGTTGGTTGAGTTGCAGGTTGCCGACCCTGAGTTGAAAGGTCTAGCTAACTCTGCTTGCAGTGAGGTAGAATCAGCTGGTGCTTCCACTTGTTATTATATAAAGTCAGGAGTACTTATGAGGAAGTGGAGACCCCCAGCAGCATCAGTCGACTGTGAGTGGGAGGTTGTACATCAAGTTGTCATCCCTCGTGTTTGTAGGCAGGATATCATTAGAGTGGCTCATGATTCCAGTTTGGCAGGACACCTTGGAGTGAGGAAGACTGTGGCACGCATTTTGAAACACTTCTACTGGCCAGGTATCTTCAGAGATGTTTCCTGGTATTGTAAGTCTTGTCACACCTGTCAAATTAAGGGGAAGTGTAATCAGACTGAAAAGGTTGCACCTCTAGTTCCCATTCCTCCTTTTGAGGCGCCATTCACCCGTGTGTTGGTGGATATTGTGGGCCCTCTTCCTAAGATTTCTTCAGGATTTTCTTATGTGTTGACCCTGATTGATATGGCTACTCGTTATCCTGAAGCCATTCCACTTAGAAATATCTCAGCAAAGAACGTGGTTAAGGAAATGCTAGGGTTCTTCACAAAGTTTGGTCTGCCCAAGGAGGTACAGTCAGACCGCGGAAGTAATTTCATGTCAAATGTTTTCAAGCAGTCTCTGAAAGAGTTGGGCATCACCCAGATCACGTCTTCAGCTTACCATCCCCAGACCCAAGCGTTGGAGAGATATCATCAAACACTCAAATCGATGCTCAAGAAATACTGTTTGGAACATCAGAAAGACTGGGATAAAGGTCTTCCATTCGTTGTATTTGTCGCAAGAGAATCTCCAAATGAATCACTGGGCTTCTCACCCTTTGAACTACTGTTTGGCCATGAAGTAAGAGGACCCCTTAAGCTACTCAAGGAATGCTGGCTGTCGGAGGAAGATGATGTCAACCTGCTGGAGTATGAAATGAAGTTCAAAGAACGGCTGTCCACTACTTTACAGCTGGCGAGAGAGAATTTAGGAGCTGCTCAGGAAAAGATGAAGACTTGGTATTATAAGAAGTCCAGGTTACGCCATTTTCAGCCAGGAGATCAGATTTTGATTCTGCTACCGGTGCATGGGCAACCTCTTCAAGCTAAGTTTAGGATCCTTATTTCGTGGAGAAGAAACTCAGTGATGTCAACTATGTCATCGCCACACCAGATCGTAGAAAGAACAAGCAACTTTGTCACATCAACATACTAAAGTTATATCACAGACGGGACGAAAATAACCCAGTCTGCACTGTAGCTGTTCCACCCGAGTCTGCAAGTGAAGTTCTCCCATGCAGCATGAGCCTGAGTGATAGTTTGGGGAAGAATCCTGATATCATGAATGATCTCCAAACTAAGCTTTCTCATCTAGCTCCTGAGGAAAGGCAGGAGTTTTCGGCATTACTGCAGGAGTACCCGCAAGTGTTCCCTGCCACTCCAGGAAGAACCACTGTGTTGATGCATGATGTCGATGTTGGAGACGCAAAGCCAATTAAACTGCCTCCTTAACGTGTGAACCCAGTGAAAGTTCCTCTCATCCAGAAGGAGGTTGGCTACCTGTTGGACCACAAGATGATTGAGCCCTGTCAGAGCAAGTGGAGTTCTCCTGTCACTCTAGTCCCTAAGCCAGGTGGGTCACAGCGGCTTTGCATCGAGTACAGACGTGTTAATCAGATAACCAAAACAGACACTTACCCTCTCCCTCGCGTGGAAGATTGCATAGACAAGATCGGAAAGGCTAGGTACATAAGTAAGTTTGATTTGTTAAAGGGATACTGGCAAGTACCTATGACTGAACGTGCTAGGGAGATCTCATGTTTTGTAACACTAGGAAAGACTTTTGCATGTTCTGTAATGCCATATGGTATGAAGAATGCACCAGCCACATTTCAGAAGCTCGTGAATGTTGTAACAGAGGGTTTGGCAGGGTGAATTGTTTATATTGATGATGTATTAATCTTCAGTGACAACTGGAAAGATCGCCTATGCAATGTCAGTAAATTTCTTGAGCGTTTGGTTCAGGCTAATCTTCTAGCTAATTTATCAAGGTGTGAGTTTGGTCAAGCTAAAGTTCAGTACCTTGGGTACGTAATTGGTGATGGACATGTTGCACCACCAGGAGCTAAGGTTCAGGTTATAAGTGATCTTCCCAGACCTAAAAGTTGGAAAAAGCTACAAAGATTTTTGGGAATGGTAGGTTATTACAGGAGATTTGTTCTTAACTTTTCAATTCTTGTATCACCACTTACAGACCTACTGAAAAAGGGAGCTAAATTTGTCTGGATCGATAACTGTGAATCCTCTTTCAGCAAACTTAAAGCTATCCTTTTAAGTTAGCCAGTGCTCGCTACTCCAAATTTTGCTAAGCCTTTTATGATGGCTGTTGACGCAAGTGATGCAGGAGCTGGTGCTATTTTCCTGCAAGAGGATGATCAGGGTATTGAACACCCTGTATCTTATTACAGTAAGAAGTTCACTCCACCTCAAAAGAACTACTCAACTATTGAGAAAGAGCTTTTGGCCTTGATTTTGGGTTTACAGCATTTTTCATTTTATTTGTGTTCTGGTTTTGACCCCATAGTCATTTTTACCGATCATAACCCACTGAAATTCCTTAGTAAGTTTAAAGATAAAAATCAGAGATTGACAAGCTGGAGTCTACTTCTTCAAGAGTATTCATTAGACATACAGCATGTCCAGGGGAAAGAAAATGTTATTGCAGATTGCTTATCTAGACTATAGACAGATTGTTTTAGAGTAATAAGAAATTTCCTTTGTAAATTTCTTTTTTTTTGTGGGGAGGTGTTACATAGCCTATGATTTCATCATCCTTTGTATAATTCTAACGTACAGTATGCTGCATGTTTGATCACGATTCGCCTCGTGGCTTCCATAGTGACCAGGCTAGCGTGTTTTACCTCACTCCCCCCTTCTCCCCCTTATAGTAGAGTAAATCGTTCTTTCTGTTGTTCAGAGCAGGATTGTCAACTCTTTGTCCCTTATGGCTTCATTTGCGCGTCCTTCTTACAAGTTGTATCAAGCTCTGCTGGCCCCTATATAATGAGCTCAGTCTCTGCATTAATTGCCACTTAGATCTGCTCCACATTTTGTTCACATCTCTGTTCTCCCCTGTACAGTTGTTATTATTTTTGTGAGTGCTCAGGAAGTCTCAAACCATCTAGCTGCTGTGTAATTTGAGTATAAGTGTTATTACATCTTTTCTTGTACTGTATAGCATAAGGTGTTAATTCGTAGGCATGGTGAGGTTTTTGTGATTCATGTGGAGTTTTTGATGTCAGCCATTGTTAATAATATTTTGTATCTGTAATAATATATCTTGCATTAACTGAGCATTATCCGGTTTTCTCATTTTATCAGGGCTGACTTAGATATATTTACACTTGCTAATTTCGTGTTAATAGAGGCTATTGCAGTTAACCATATATTTAACCTGTTTTTTGCCATTACATTATCCTTATGAGTCCTGAATGTTTAGTTGTTAGTTTGAGCATTAAACTTTAACTTGTAATTTTACCTAACTCTTTTGTTTTGAACCTGGAACTTTGCGGGACAGTAGTGATTTTAGTATTCTCACTTGAAGTGTTCATTATCTCTCTCTGTTCCGTAACAATATATATATATATATATATATATATATATATATATATATATATATATATATATATAAGTTTTTTACTTATTAATTTTGCACCTCATACATCTTTTCGTATAATCTTCTCAACGCTGCTTTGAGAGATTACAAACTTCTGACGAAATCCTATGCCTCGTTTTTTCTTATCGATCATATGATTTCGGTAAGTGCGTCCACGCCTTAAGAGTTTCTGACGTTTGCCAGAGATGTTAGTCGTCATTAAAAGGTTAACTTAAATGTTACCATAATCTGATCTCACCTCTGTCAAAACTTCCTGACCATACCTACCTTAACCAATTCTAAAGACCCAGTGAACCTAACCTGACCTCACCTTC
Source organism: Coenobita brevimanus (assembly GCF_032717465.1). Classification (NCBI taxonomy): domain Eukaryota; kingdom Metazoa; phylum Arthropoda; class Malacostraca; order Decapoda; family Coenobitidae; genus Coenobita; species Coenobita brevimanus. Next base: position 26,915,109 of record NC_137027.1, on the reverse strand, counting down.
TTACTGCCATCTAACTTATTCAACTTAAATCTAAAGTAAACCTTACTTCACCTAAGCTTCCTCACTGCCTTCAGAACCTAAACTAACTACATTAAGCCTAACCTGATATCACTCTCCCAGGGTCCTCCGACCTACCTTCATTTAAAGCAAACCATCGAACTTGACCTCACTTAACCTTACCTCCTCCACTGCCGTCTGACCCTATACCCAAGACGAGGACGTAGGTAACACGTGTGGAAATGGTGGAACCTGCCTGACCCTGGCGGATTTGGGCGGTAATGTCATGCGGGGCCCTTAGGTAGTGTGTCGGGATTAGGTGAGGGCGTGTGGCAGTGGCTACGAGAAGGTGTGGAGAAGATGGAGGGAAGGAGAGGGAGAGATGGAAGGAAGGAAGGAGAGCGGAGTGGAGGGAGGGCGGTCTGATGAAAGAAGGACTGATTGAAGAAGAGGAGATAATAAGAAGGGAGAGAAAGAATGGAGGGGGAGGGAGTTGAGGGAAAAGGCGAGAAGAGAGGAAATATGAAAGGAGAGATGGAAGGAGGGAAACGAGAGGGAAGAAGAGGAGAGGAAAAGGGGGAAGAGAAAGAAAGGCGAGAAGAAGGGGGGGTAAGCGAGGGAAGTAGAGAGAGAAAGAACGGGAGTAGGAGTTGGAGAGTAGGGACGGAAGGGGGGAAGGAGTGAGGGAATGAGGGGAGAGAGGGGGGAAGCAAAGAGAAAGAAGGAAGGACAGAGAGAATGGAAGGACGTGATGGAGAGGACGAAGAAGAGGTGGACAAGGAGTAAAGGGATGTGAAGAGTAAAGAGAACTGGGGAGAGAGAAAGGGTTAATAGAGAGACCGTGAGGGGACGACTACAGTGAGGTGAGGTGAGGGATGAGGAAAGGAAGAAGAGAAAGAGATAGGAGGATGAAATAGAAAGGAGGTAGGCTGAGTAAAGAGAGGCGGATGGAGATTAACAGGGGAGATGAAAGAGAGAAAGGGAGAAAGGGAAGATAATGAACGGGTTAGGGGATGAAAAGGAAAGAAGGAAGATGAGAGTAGATGAAAGGGAAGGGGGAAGATGGATGGATGTCTGAGGAAATACAAAGGATTACAAAGGAAACCAAACAGTAAGAGACCCATTGGCCCTCCCGAGACTGTTTATTATAGGGTAGCCTAAAATCAAGGTAACGATAATTCTTTGATTTTAACTAGGCTGAGATTATCGTCCATTTGCAGCTCTTTTCCAGTAGCGCAGTGGCAGATACTCGTATGATAACAGTGAGACTACTTTTTTCCATGGAACTTCCTCGTGACTAGCACAATATTCTAGTGTTATTCCGTTGTTCCAGATGAATATTCAAATGAGAGAGATGGCAATTTTACTCCTAATTAAAGAGAATATAGTTCATGAGCAGAAACAAAGGCTAGGAAAGTGAAGGGAAGATGAAAGACGACACCAGAGAAGAAGGATGGAAGGAAAGAAAGATGTACGAGGAGAATGTACGGTTGCAGGGAATAATATATATATATCCAATTGTTGGTCGACCATTAATGAAACTCTTACATAATGGTCTGAATAATATTTTGGGCTCCGACAATGTAGCCACCTCATGATGGCATCTCTTTCTAGCACCCGACAGAAAATTAATCCTAAGTACAGTACAGATACCTATATATGAACACTTAAATGGGCGTCCAGAATGGCGTCTTGGAGCGGCCCAGTGTGCGTATGCTGCGACGTCAAGCACACCCAGCCAATTAGCGAGGTTCAGGCCACGTCGCAGACCACGATTCCAAAGCGTTCTCTGCTCCAGGATTGGCCCAGAGTGCCTCAAACATCAGTCTTCTCCCAGATCTTGCAAAGTGTGGGCGTTTGCCCCTAGTTTTTCTGACGCCCACAAGCCTACCTCTCTTCATAATGTCAGCAAGTTGATGAAATGTCTACATGATACAGCTGAATAGTTGTACTAAACATTGATGTATGTGAAATTTACTTGCAAGTTGCAGAAAGTGGTCTAATTGATGTGCCAAAATATCGATGCTCAAATATAGACACACGTCCGTCTCATCTCGACTTGTAGGCTCCAGTCTCGTAGGTGACCAGTGTTATGGCAGAAGGCCCCATATATGGATATACGCCTGAAAGCCATAAAACTAGTGTTAGTGAAGAAGGCCCTATATAAAGACATGCCCGATCATGGTACAAACATTATTTGTGGTAGTTGTCTATGTGTAACTCGTTATAACTCTGATAAATGGTACCCAATGATGCATGGCTTGTGGCCACTCGTACTTATAACATTTTCATGTGATCCATTTACTTGATTTTTTATTTGTGAAATAGGGACATTAGTGTAATTTTGGTCAGTTTTCACACATTACAACAGCTGTTCTCATTCTTGCAGCTGCCTACAGGGATGTTCTACTGCCGGAAGAAGTATCGTGGTGACTCCCCTGTGCCAGCCAGCCCCAGCGTCAGTGAGGACGAAGGCCTGGACAACGACGATGACGTAGCTGATCCTGACTTCCTGCCAAAGCCCCACCATGACCCAGACATTCCAGGCCCAAGTGATGTGCCCCCTGGTGCCAAGAGGAAATGTGTCAGGCCTCCACTTCAGGTGATGGACGCACTATCGGCTGAGGATGAGGACGAGGACAAGGAAGAAGAGGAGGGAGTCAGCAGTCCACGAGGGTCCAAGGGGAAGGGGCCAAAGTCCAAGACGGCATCTACCAAACCTACAACCTGGAAGAAAGTGGACATCACCTATCCAGCTCTGCCCATCTTTGGACACCCTGCTCCTCTCTAGGTGAAGACTCCACAACACTACTTCTTCATCTTCTTCAGTGCCCTGATGATCAAGCAGATCACGTACCAGACCAACCTGTATGTTACCCAAAAGGATATTAACTCCACCTTTTCCACCACCTATGATGAAGTTGTGAATTTTGTGGCTCTGCTACTGTACATGGGTGTCATTGGAGCTCCATCATTGAAAGACTACTGGTCTGTTAGACAAAGGGTCCCTCAAGTGCCTGAACTGATGTCGTCGAAGAGATTTCAACCTCTAAGGAGGACATTGCATTTCAATGACAACTCACAACTACCTGGCACCATCAATCGCTTCTTCAAGATCCAGCCCTGCTTCATCTTCATCAACACAGCCTTCTGTAGTGTGCCGCACACCCCCAAGCAGTCCATCACTGAGGTAATGGTGGGCTATAGGGAGAAGACTGCAAGGAACCTGAGGTAGTACATCAAGAACGAGCCAGGTAAGTGGGGGTTCAAGCTCTTCTCCAGAGCCTCCAGGGATGGATTTGTCCATGATATGGTGCCTTACCAAGGCAAAACGACCCTGCAGATCCACGGTGTACCCCTGATCCTAGAACAAGAAGCCCTCAGAGTCACCAGCCCGATAGTTTCTGTCCTGGCCAGCACCATGACCACGTCCTCAACCAATGCCATCTATGCAGACAACTTCTTTACCAGCTTGGAGTGTGAGGTATCTGCAGGGGTAGGACTGCAAGTACACAGGAACTGTGAGGGACAACAGGATTGGCAAACCTCCTCTAAAGTTAGTGAAGGAAATGGAGAAAAAGAGTGTCCCTCGTGGTGCTTACGACTATTGTACGTCACAAGTGACAACGGTATCCTTGCCCTCCTGTGGAAGGAAAATAAGATTCTTACCATGCTGTTGACTGACCTGGGGGTGGAGCCAGTGACCACATGCCTGAGGTACTACAACGAGACAAAGGAGAAGGAGGATTTTCCCTGCCCAAAAGTAGTGAAGAGTTACAATGCCAATATGAGGGGAATAGACAAGAGTGACATGTTGGTCCACATGTACAAAACCCCCATGAAGTTGAAAAAGGGGTACATGAGGCTATTTGTCTACATTGTTAACCTCTGCATCACCAATGCTTGAGTAGTGTACCGCCAGGACTACAAGGTACTGAATGAAAATGGAATGTCACTGAAGGACTTCCAGGTTGAAGTGTTTTATTCAACCTGCTGCAACAAGCCCTCAGAACTTCGGCCCCTGAGAAGGTCAGTGGCATCCCCAGGCCCCAGCAACAGTGTTGACCTCCCCCCAGCCACTTGGGGTCACCGCAGCCACCAACCGGATGCTTCAGTGCACTTCGACAACATTCTGTTTCATGTCCCCATCTATGTTTCACGATAGACCTGCAAGTTCTGCAGTAAAATGGGGAACATCATACGCACTACGCTCCAACATCCTCCGCAGGGTGTGCAAGGTGCACCTGTGCCTCAGTGGGGAAAGAAATTGTTTCCTGCAGTACCATGACACTGTTGCCTAAAGTGTAAATACAAGGAAAAGCCAGTTTTTGCCAGTTATAGTGGTAAAATATCACAAAAATAGTCATTTATTTTTAAACTACTCTTTTATACAATACTGTATTTTTATAATACAGTAAACGTTGTGCTATTATTCTATGCCTTTATTTATCCAACATTATAATTTTTACCATGTGGTCATTTTTGGCCAAAGACTGGGGAGGGACCATATTTGAGCAGTTCATTAACTGTGATTTAAACTGTAAATATCAATTTTAAAAAAAAATCACAGGAGTAAAAAAGTCTTAGAAAGGGCTGAATTAACATGGTCTAGACTCTAGACTCTAGAGGGAAAAAAATCCAATTATTTCAGTGGGGTCCAGGTAAAGGGTTTGGTGCCATGACCTTTGACGACAAGTGACCTTGAAAGGACAAACTCAAGGTCATGGATATTTAGGGGGCTATAACTCTAAACTCGTTGAAGATAGATATTTAGCATTATCAAGATAAAGGAAGTCTCGTATGGGCTTTTATTTGACACAATGACCTTTGACCTTCAGTGACTTTGAAAGGTCAGATGCAAGATAAGGGATTTTCAGAGGGCGTAATTTGAAAACATTTGTGCTATTACAGGTATACCCCAATTTAACGATGTAATTGGGTAGGTAAAACCCCGTCGTATTTTGGGGTACTTTTACCATGTAAAGTACTGGGAAGCATTTTTCAACCTTGGGTTTCCCCCCAAACCAAGTCCAAAACCCACCCAAATGAGCCCAAAAACAAGTTTATAGCCAATCTAAATGGCCTAACAGCTGTAAAGGAAACTAACATAAGCCTAACATCAGTAAATAACTCACTGAAACCAACACATAAAATCTGAAAATCATAAAAATAGTAAATATCAAACACCTCTCAATACCTACTTCTTGTAAGCCTATGTCCGGTCCTGGTCATCATCTTTGCTATCCCCCCCCCCCCCGAGGCTAGTGGTCATGTGGTGCTCCCTAGCACTCACTCATCCTCCCATCTCCATAGGAGGGTCAGAGGGGGGATTGTGTGTGTGCATCAGTTCAATGATTTCATCCACTTGGTCTGCATCTCACTCAGAACTGTTATATTGAGGGCTCGCACTTCAGGGACGACCTCCTGTTCCTGTACCTCCTAGTGCACCCGCTGAATCTCCATATTGAGGAACTCCTCTTTGCTCAGCTCCTCCCTGTGGCTTTCGAGGACCTCTTCCACATCGTCCTCGTTAACCTCCCTGAAGCCCACCTCATGCGACAATTCCGCTATGTTCTGCTGCACACGCTGCACTGGCAGAGCTTGCACACCTTCGGGGAAACTGGTAAAGGAGTGCAAGCACTCTGGCCACAGCTTCTGCCACACACTGTTCCTGGTGGGCTGGCTAACTTCATGCCACTCTGCAGTAATGTTCTCTATGGTGTGGCGTATATTGTAGCCCTTCCAGAACGTCTGCACTGTCATCCTATCATCAAAGTCACAGGCCCTCACCAACTGCTGCATAGTGTGGCAGAGGTAATATGCTTTGAACATAGGGATCAACCCTTGGTCCATGGGTTGCAACAACGACGTGGCGTTGGGGGATAGGAACACCACTTTAATGTTGCTTGCCCATTCCTTCATCACGGGAGGGTGACTATGTACATTGTCTACCACCACGAGAAATCTGTTTGCCAGATTCTCCCTGGAGGCATACCTCTTCAAGACACAAGTGGAAATATGATGAACAGATATCAGAAGGCAGCCAGGCCTTCTTGTTTGACTTCCAAATCATCCCAAGGTTTTCTTTCACACACCCCACCAGAGCATTCTCAGAGCGATAGAGAAGGAGCAGCTTCAACTTGAGGTCACCCTCGGCGTTGCCCCCCAGCAGGAATGTGAGCCAGTCCTTTGAGGTTTTGAACCATGGTGTAGACTTTTCCTCTGTTGTAAGATATGTCTTGGAGGACATTCTCTTCCAAGAGCCCAGTCTCATCAAAATTCAAGACCTGCTTCTCACTGTGGTCACCCTGGGTAGAGAGGTGACCTGCAGTCCTACCGGACCCAGGTTCAAATCCCCGCTGGGACAGGGAACAATTTAAGGATTTGAATTTAATTAAAGCACACTTTACTGATCTACCAGAAGACCCTCCGACATGTCGTAAAAACACGCCTACTAATACCAATACAGCGGTCCTGTATGAGACAGCCCAAGCATCAGTATAGACGGTGAGTGTTAGCGCCAAAGTGGTGACATGTTGAGGTGTATGGAATTTAGGAGGACTACTGGGCCTTGGGAGCAGGCTGTGAAGCCTATGTCCGGAGTCGGACACACAAAAAATAAAAAATAAAATAAATGCAAAAATAAGTAAAAAATAATAAAACAGATAGATATAGACTGATAGATCACAAGCAGATCGTCAGAGTGAAAAACAGGCATTACATTAGCTAAGTCACACCGACTCATAGCGTCATAGGTAAAAGTGCTTCACCTTACGGGCTCATTTCCGCTACCGAGTTCACCTTAATTAAAAATCAGCTATCCATTTCTGCACAGGTGTGGTCGGTGATGCCATAGAGCTGAAACAGTGACCTGGACTGACAGCTGACCTAAAGCTCGACTAATTAGATGGTGGTGAACTGGTAATGGTGGTGGCAGTAGTGATGGTGATTAGGGTTTGCAATAAATTTGTAGATATGATGATAATGAAGACTGACGATGATGATGATGAGATGATGATGGTGGTGGTTGTGGTGGTGGAGATGGTGGTGATGGATATTTTGTTGATGATGGTGACCAGGGTCAGAATTACTTAATGATGATGATAGAGGAATAGGAGGAGGAGGATTGGTGGTGGTGACAGGTGAAAATAGTGATGATGATGATGATGATGATGATGATGATGATGATGATGATGATGATGAAACTTTAGCCTATTGATGATGCTGGTGATAATGACGATGGAAACGGTAGGCAGGACTAACACTTGCCCTCAGTCCGTTAGATAAGTAAAGAAAAATGAGGGCGAGATGAGTCTTTAGGTGGAAATGAGATGATTAATACTCTTTTTTTTTTTTCGTTCCGTACCTACCCCATCTTATTAGCTGGAGGCCGGGTTACGATAATGATGATGAAGATGCTGATGGTAATGACGATAATAATGATGGTACCCCGTGATCAATGTGATGATGATCGTAAAGTTAAAATTGACTGATGACGTTAATGACACTTTTAAAAAATGTCTATACGCTGAAAGTGATAGAAATTTTGTTGATAAAGGTGATGATAATGATGATGATAATGATGTTGATGATGATAATTATTTACGTCACATTTTACAGATCCCAGGGCTGACATTTGACCTGACCTCACATATTAATTAGATGGAAAGGCACATATGTCATTGTGATGAGGTTTTGTTCTTTAAAGTGGCCTGGCGAAAGTGACTATGGAGGAGGAGGAATTGGTTTGTGGATTTATTGAGGTGTTATTAAAGGTGATGATGATAATGATGACGATGATGATGATGATGATTACAATAATAATCACTGAAGCGTGAAGCAGGTAATGGTGATGGAACTGATGATGATGGTGTTGGCGAAAATAGTTTTTATTGTAGTGAACTTGAGGCGTTGTCGTATTTTGTGTTAATTAGTACAACAGGTTAAGGTTACAGGGTAAGGTTTAAGAAGACCTTGCCTTGTGACCTTGATATTTAATCTCTTGATCTAAAATGTTGTTAAATTTGGTTAAAATCGGATAAAACTTGTTCAGGTTATCTCACGACCAGAACTGTTTTCACAACAGTTTCGGTGGTGAGATGGCTCTTATTTTCTACCCGATTTTAACCATATTTGGTGGAAGGATTGGCAGCCCATGATGAAACGTGCTATTTACTTTATGGAAATATTTTAAAACATGACCATTATTTTGGTGTTTTTTTTTTTTTGGTGGAAACACTGTAGATGCTAATTCATATGAAGCTTGAAATACTGATGATAGAATTTATTGGTAATCATTATCTGCAAAAGAATATTTTATGCTTTATGTTACTGCAAATAATTTTCATAGGAGAGGATATTAACACGTCATAATCAGAAACCAGCGAGTGATAAAGAAAACAATAGATCCTTCAAATCTCTCTGGAATATGGTTTTAAGAAATGTTAATATTTTTTCAGCTTTGAATTTGCTTGTACTTTATGTCCCCTGGTTCGCATCCCACACAGCACCTTTTTTTCGACCAGACCTTATGGAGAAAGGGACTGCTTAGGACCTATTTGTGAGTATGGATTTTCGTATTGATTATTGTCAATTCTGAATCATTCACCCTCTGTCTATCCTTGGCTCGGCTTATAATCACTGGCCTTCTTGCTTTGCTATCCTTATCTTCAGCACAAGGAACTACATATTAGTTATAGTCTTCTCTAAAGCAAGCAACCTCGAAAGAACCACTGTCTGTTCCTGTCGGCTTTCCTTTGAACTCCTTTGAACTTCTTTGTCATTTATCTGAAGCGTGTTTTAGTTCTCATCTTCCCTGTATAGGCGAAACATTGGCAGGCTTTCAGCGTTGGGTTCCAGGAATGAAACTTACCCTGCATTTGACTCTCAGAACAAAGATGGAAGTAATAGGCAAGTTTCGTGATTAATTAATATATTCTGATTGTCAATACCGAATACCTTTACATATCACTGCCATTTGTCAGGATTTTTGTAATTTGACAGAGAGGTAGATAAACAGACTGATAGATAGATCGAAAGATACAGACAGGTCAATGGAGAAGTTGGTGGACAGAAAAACAGATACACAGGCAGACTCTCCAGTATGAGTTAGGCGGGGGGAAAGTGTGTCGCCAAAAGGGGAAGGTGATGGAGAGATCCAAGGGGAGATTAGGGAAGATCTTAAGGGTGAGGCTGAAGGTTGTAGTTGTGGAATGCTGAGGTGAGGGGAAGAGAAAGGGAGGAGAGGGAAGAGGGGAGAAGAGAGAGAGAGAGAGAGAGAGAGAGAAGAGGGAGGAAGAAGGGAAAGGGAGGGAGATGGTGCGACTGAGAGAGGGGATGGGGGAAAGGAACGGAAAAGGGGAATGAGTAGATGAGGGGAGAGGAGGTCCTGAAGCGAAGGGGATAAGGGATGGGATGAGGAGAGGGGAAGGGGTAGGTGAGGATATTGAGAGGGAAAGGGGAGAGTTTCGTGGAGGGCGTAACGGTGGAAGTGGGTCTGGGTGGGATGGAAGAGACTAATTGGGGTGCAAGAATGATATTACGGTGTTGAATGTGGAAAGAGTGAAGAAAGCAGGTGCTCTAAGACGAAGCAGGTGCTCTAAGACAAGACAATTGTTGATATTGTCGCCGATGAATCACTAAAGATGTTGACGATACAGCAGTATTGGCTTCATGCAGGGAGGAGGAGGAGGAGGAGGAGGAAAGGGAGTGGAGGAGGAAATAAAAGAGGAGGAGGAAGTAGAAGAGGAGGAGGAGTGGAGAGGAGGAAGAATAAATAAAAAGGTCGTGATGTGAAAAGGATGTGCAGGGTAATATGAATGAAGAATTTTTATCTGTATAAGTTTCAGCACTAAAACAATCTGCTTCGGAGATGCAGATTCACTTATATTTAGGAGTAGAAGTCAGTATTATCATCATCGCCATTACTGCTATAAAAATCATCATAATCATCATCATAATTCCAAGAAAGTAGCTATATTCAGAAAAGTAGATCTTTAGATTTGTTTAAGCTATTTTGTATCCACATTATTATGTTTTTAACTAATACTCATACATATCTCCTATACACAGCTGGCCTTGCACAACACTCCCAGGCGGGGAACTCAACCACATTTAAGAAGTAGTCAAAGTATGGGTGACACTTTTACTCATACATATCCTATGCACAGCTCAAGGTCCTGGGGGTATGTCTCCTTCATTTTACCTGCACCTCGCCTCGTGCAAGGACCCTGTTCCCACCCTGGCCAGGCGCTGTCTGCCACATGAAGGTGTTGCTTGTTTGTGGTCGATGGGTCTGCTAGGCCACACAGACAGCATCAACATCTATACACCACTACACTACTAATGAGAGGGGGAAGGAGGGAGGGAGGGGGAAGGAGGGCGGGAGGGGGGAAGGAAGGTATGGATGGTGTAATAGGAGAGATTTGTTTTTTTATAGATAATGAATGGAGGAAGGAAAAACAAAGGAAAAATAATAAGTCTACTGTATGTGCCTAAAGGCATCCACCTGTCATAAAATATTTATAACAACTGGATTCAAACTGAAGTGGATTAAATGTTTGTGGGAAGCATCTCCCAGGAAGTGAATTCCAGAGAGTTGAAGTTCTGGGGATAAATGAATTTTGATAAGCAGAGGTTCTGCATTGCGGGGGAGAGAGAGTGTGAGTTCATAGGCGCTCCCACCTGCCCGACTATTTCGGGAGAAAATGTGAAGGGGAGGCACAATTGAAGCCAGTTCGTCAGAGCACTTACGGTAAAAATATCGATAAAATAATGCTAAAGAAGCAACAACTCTACGTACTGATAATGGAGGAAGGTCTTGCGTAATGGTAGGATTATTGTTTAATCTAATGGCTTTATTCTGAATTTTGTTCAACTGTCTCAATGCAACCACTCTACATCCACTCCACAGTGGTGAACAGTACCGTATTCGATCTGAGAAAGCACATGACTTTTGTATATTGTGGCCATCTGCTCGTCAGTGAAGAACTCACGAACTCTGTACATAAGTTCCAATTATTTAGAAGCATTTTTAGCAAGGGATTTAACATAAGCTGTCCAGCTTAGGTTGGGGTTTAGAGTAACATCTAGGATATCAATTGTAGTGGATATGGGAATACTGACATCATTTAAAATTATATGAGAGTCTGAGGGATTCTTTCTGTTTGAGAAATTAATGTAGTTAGTTTTCTGAGCATTAAATGAGACCAGATTTGTTTGTCCCCATTGATTAATTTTAGAAAGGTCCTGGTTCAGAGAAATTGCTGTTTATTTGGGAATTTTTAATATCAAATTGTGTAAAGGAGGTACTAGATGTGAAAGAACTATGAAGGATCGAGTCATCAGCACAAGAGTGTATTGGGTTGTGAGTGACAGATAGGAGGTCATTTATATGCATGAGAAAGAGGGTTGACGCCAAAACTGATCCCTGAGGTACGCCAGCATTTATGGAATGAAACTGAGAATAGATTCCATCTACCATGACCCGTATTTTTCTATTATGAAGGTAAAAAGAAATTAGAGGAACCAGTGATGCAAGGCCATGGTGTGACATCTTAGACAATAAGGCCCGGTGCCATACTCTGTTAAATGCTTTTGAAATATCAAATGCTATTATGTCGCAGCCCCATTCTCACAGGAAACCAATCACTCACAGCATTTCCCACTCTTACACCCGCTCCACTATTTACATAAAAACTTTTCACCGCTTTAAGTAACCTACCATCAACTCCATACAATCTTAAAACAGTCCACAAAGCCTCCCTATCAATTCTATCATACACTTTCTCTAAATTAAGAGTAGGTAAGAGATGGGTGAGAGCTAGGAGGGTTAGGTGTGGCAGGGAGGCTTTGAAAGTGAGTGAGTTGGATAAAAGAGAGAAAAAGATAGAGTATCAGGAGAAATTGAAAGATGAGTGGAACGCAGTGAAAGATCGGGAAAATGGCAGTGTGGAGGAGGAATGGCAGTTATTTAAGAGTGCTGTGGTGGGGCATGCAGAAAAGGTGTGTGGTGTGAGACGTGTGGGTGGTGGTGTAAGAAAAGTAAGTGAATGGTGGTGCGAGGAAGTAAGCATGGCTGTGGCTGAGAAGAGATGTGCATATGAAGTGTGGCTGCAGAGGAAGGATGAGATTTCATATGAGAGGTATAAGGAAAAGAGGAATAGGGCAAGAAGGGCTGTGCGTGATGCTAAAGTGGCAGCAGATGAGAGGTAGGATAGGCGGCTGACAGAGAATTTTCAACAGAATAAGAAAATGTTTTGGAAGGAGGTGAAAAGGGTGCAAAAAGGAGAGTCTGGGAAGGAAGAACGAGTAAAAGCAGAGGATGGAAGAATGTTAATTGAGATGGATGCAGTAAGGAAGAGATGGGCAGAGCATTTTGAAAGATTGTTAAATGTAGAGGAGGAAAGGGTGGCTGAGATTGTGGCAGATGGAAGGATGCAAGGAATAAATGTGTTGCGAGAGTTGAATGATTCTTTGATCACGAAGGAGGAAGTGGAGAAGGCAGTTAAGGAGATGAAAACAGGGAAAGCTGCAGGTATGGATGGGTGTGCTGTGGAATGCCTGAAGGGTGGTGGAGTAACTCTTGTTGACTGGTTAGTAAGATTGTTGAATGTGTGCTTTGTGAAAGGTATGGTGCCAGTTGACTGGGCAAGTGCTTGTGTGGTCCCGTTGTATAAAGGCAAGGGTGATAAGTATGAATGTACTAGCTTTAGGAGTATAAGTCTGTTGAGTGTTGTAGGTAAAGTTATGGTAGAGTGTTAATTATGAGAGTTAGAGAGGGTACAGAGGGAGTGATTGGTGATGAGCAGTGTGGCTTTAGGAAAGGGAGGGGATGCGTCGATAATAACCACACCACACAACAGGACAATACCACACCAGTCAGTGATACGCACATCACATCACACCACAACCCAGGATGATGCCAGCCCAGTCAGTAACAATTACACGACACCACCACACAGGATAATAAGACATGGTATTTCACTCTCTGAACAATATATTTGGTGCATGCATTTGCACGCGCACGCGCGAGAGAGAGAATTATCTTTTTTTTTTCATTTCATGTAAACCATATCACAACCAAGTGATTTTATTAAGCGCAGGAGGGAATTTTGGAACGGGGAGGGGGAGATGTAGCCCTCATTAACCCCTTCAAATTGCTAGTCACGTAGTGCTGTGGGAGGGATGTAGAGCCGTAGCATTGTTGTATTCTGCCACTGAGCTACGTGAAATAAGCTGCAAAAAGACGAAAATCTGGGCCAAGCTAAGGTGAAAGGACTATATTTGTCATTGTTTTTGTTGTTGATGGTTTCTTGTTACCGTACTGTTTTTGTTGTTTCTTGTTTATTACTTTGTTGTTTTTGTAGTTGTTGTGGTGGTATTGTTGTTCTTGTTCTTTGTTCTTGTTTATTTGTCATTCTTGTTCTTCTCTTATTGTTGTTTTTGTTGGTGCTCTTGTCGTTCTTGTTGAGGATAATGGAGATGAGTTCTTGCTTACGACTGCCATACTGCGCGACGACCACTGGGGGCTTCACGACGACCTTTACCACTACTCACACTGCCGATGCTGGGGTCACCTCGAGTCGTACTGGTCGTCTTCACTGTCGTTGTGGTCGTGGTGGGCTCCTCGGACGACCACTTCCTCCTTACGGGGCAGGAATAGCAGCGACACCCGCCGTCTGGATACTAGTAGCAGCAGGGAAGTGGCTCACAGTTGGGCTTGCCCTCACCTGTTGTGGGTTAGGAAATAAGAAGAATAGTAGTAGTGATGATAACAGCAGTAGTGACGATGATGATAATAATAATAGCAGAAGTGATTATGATAATAGTAATAGCATATAATAACAGATTCCGGTGCTGTTCCTCCATCACTTCCCCTCTCTGACTTCCTCATGGCTGACATTAAAATTTCTTCAGCTGATGTATTTTCTGTCATCATTGGCCTCAGTACTAAGAAGGCATATGGGCCTGATGGGGTCCCTCCTCTTGTTCTCAAGAACTGTGCTTCTGTGCTTACACCCTGCATAGGCAAACTCTTTCGCCTTTGTCTGTCAACTTGTACCTTTCCTTCTTGCTGGAAGTTTGCTCTCATTCAGCCAGTCCCAAAGAAGGGTGACCACTCCCAACCCTCCAACTATCGTCCAATTGCTTTAACGTCCTGTATTTCAAAAGTTTTCAAGTAATTCTCAATAGAAAAATTTTAAGGCATCTTCCCTATCACAACCTTCTTTCCGATCGTCAGTATGGGTTCCGTCAGGGACGCTCCACTGGCGATCTTCTCCTACCTTTCAGACTCCTGGTCATCCTCCTTTCGGGACTTTGGCGAAAGCTTTGCCATTGCACTTGACATCTCAAAGGCTTTTGGTCGAGTCTGGCATAAATCTTTAATTTCCAAACTGCCCTCCTACAGAGTCTATCCTTCTATCTGTGCCTTCATCGCTAGCTTCCTTTCTGGTCGTTCTATAGCCGCTGTTGTAGACGGCCATTGTTCTTCTCCTAGATCTATCAACAATGGTGTTCCTCAGGGCTCTGTCCTATCACCAACTCTCTTCCTTTTATTCATCAATGATCTAAGCTGTACATCTAACCCTATCCACTCAAACGCTGATGACTCCACCCTTCACCTTTCCATTTGGTTCCCGCAACGCCCATCTCAACAGTTACTTCAACAAACAAGGGATGAGGCTATGGCACACCTAATGTCTGACTTGGCTTGTATCTCTGACTGGGGTAAAAATAATATGGTTGTTTTTAATGCATCTAAGACTCAGTTCTTACACCTATCAACCCGACAAAATCTTCCACAGGTATACCCGCTAATGTTTAATAATATTCAGCTTAATCCTGCATCATCCTTGAACATGCTTGGGGTTTCATTTAGTCGGGACTTACCTTGGAAAGATCATATTACATCTCTTGTAAAATCTGCTTCCAAGAGATTGGGTGTGCTAAGCCGACTCCACTCTTTCTTTACCCCTGCACAATTGTTGACTCTATACAGGGGTTTTATCCGCCCCTGTGTGTTCTACAACTCTCATGTGTAAGGAGGCTCCCCACATACAGCTCTTCTCAATAGGGTGGAGTCAAAGGATTTTCGTCTCATTAACTCTCCTCCTCTTACTGACTCCCTTCAACCTCTGTCTTTTCGCCGTACTGTTGCATCTTTATCTCTTTTCTATCACTACTTTAATGGTCACTGCTCCTCTGAACTGTCTGCTTGCATTCCTCCACCTCTACGACGGGCGCGTAGCACCCGTCTGGCAGCAAACTCTCATCCCTTTTCTGTCCAACTCTCTAATGCAAGAGTTAACCGTTACTCCCAGTCTTTCGTTTATGCAACAGGTCACCTCTGGAACTGTCTCCCTCTGTCTGTATTTCCTGCTGCCTATGATCTCCAGTCTTTCAAACGCAGTGTGTCTAGGCATCTCAAAATGATCGGATCTTGAATTTGGCTCTCTATTGTATTTTGTTTTTCTCTTGGAGGGAACTGTTACTGCGGGCTCATGGCCTTTGGTTCCTTCTTCCTCGCATAAATAAAAAGTAGTGATAATAATATTAGTAGTGGCAATCTTAATAACAACAGCAGTAGTCTATCTATCTATCTATCTATAGCCCAACGCCCTAATCCCGAAATGGGTGGCCACAGACAAAACGCCTCTAAGTCTCTCTGTCACCCACCATTTGACTACCCTCCCCCAGCTCACTCCACACTCCCTCATATACCTCTCTACTCCATCCCTCCACCTCATCCTCGGTCTACCCCTCCCTTTCCCTCCCTCCACCTCACCTACATACACCCTCTTAGTCAGTCTTTCATTCTCCATTCTCTTCACATGTCCAAACCACCGCAGTGTATTTCTCCTAATCTTCTCAACTACATCCACATCCACCCCACAACGTTCCTTCATTTCTTCAGTCATCAACCTGTCCCTCCATGTCACTCCACATGCTCCTCTCAAGTAACTCATTTCCACTGCTCTCACTCTTGACTTGTTCCCCTCTTGCAAGGTCCATGCCTCGCTTCCATACGTCAGGGTAGAGATCACAATACTATCATGCAGTGACTTCTTAACTTCCATAATCACCTCCCTATATCTCATCACTGCTTTCAGTGTAACAAGAACCTTCTTTCCCTGCTGTACCCTTTCAAGCACTTCATCCCCCAAAGTTCCATCCTTACTCATCACACTAACCAAGTACTTGAATACACTCACATTCTCCATATCCTCACCATCCAACCTCACTGCACACTCTGTGACTTCATTCCTCTCAAACGCCATAACTTTATTTTTGTTTACATTAACTTTCAGATTCCTCCTCCTACACACTGTCCCAAATTCATTCACCAAACCTTGCAACTCCCATTCATCTTCACACAACAATACTGTATCATCAGCAAACAGCAACACCGGAATCTACCAAATCTCACCCTCATTCATTGGAGCCACCCCCACATCCACTGCCCTACCTTGCATCTCCTTTACAACCCCATCCATGTATATATTAAACAGCCATGGAGACATCACACAACCCTGTTTCAGTCTCACACTGCGATAAAAGAACTCACTCATCTCACCATCTACTCGCACCGTAGCCCTAGCTCCCTCGTACATACTCATTACAGCACTCAACAATTTCCCCTCCACTCCATTTATTCTTAATACCTTCCACATATCTTGCCTATCTATTCTGTCATAAGCTTTCTCCAAGTCCATGAAGGCAGCATACACTTTCCTTCCCTTCTCTAGATACTTCTCCACTAAACATCTTAGAACAAATATCTGATCTACACACCCTTTTCCCTTCCTAAATCCCCCGTGTTCTTCTCCAACTAGCTCCTCTGTCATATGCCTAACCCTATCAATGAGTATTCTACCATATATTTTACCAGTCACACTAAAAAGGCAAATACCCCTATGGTTACCACATACTTCTCTCTCCCCTTTTCCTTTGTATGTAGGAACAATTATACCTGATTTCCAGTCCTCTGGCACCCTTCCCTCTTCCCAAGCCAATCTACACAACTTCCATATCCACTCCACAACAATCGCACCCCCATACCTAAGCATTTCACCACACACTCCATCAATTCCTGGGGCCTTTCCCAACTTAATCTTCTTCATCGCTTCCACTACTTCCGCCCTACTGATCTCTTCCTCCCTCCTCTCATCTCTTCTTCTCCCAGCCATTCCCCAACCACTTATACTTGCACTGCTCTCACTCTCTACATTCAACAAATCCTCAAAGTCCTCCTTCCATCTCCTCAATTTCTCTCTCTTCTCCACCAACAATCTATTATTCCTATCTTTCACTCCCCTACTATTTCCCCTTTCACACTTCCTTACTTTCTTTACCTCCTTTCAAAACAATTTCTTACTCTCCCTCCATTTCACAGTCAGATTCCTCCCAAACTCTTCATCCACTTTCTTCTTACTCTCCTTCACCAGTCTCTTAACCTCCCTTCTCCTGCTCACATATACCTCTCTCTTCTCTCTCTCATCTTCTCCCCTACCTCTACTCACTAACCATTCACTATATGCCTTCTTCTTTTGTTCCACAGCTCGTTTCATCTCATCATTCCACCATGCTGTCCCTTGCACACCCTTGCATCTCCTCCTCACTCCACAAACCGCCTCACATGCTGTGCCTATCTCTTCCGTGAATATCTTACATACGTCTTTCACCCCTTCCATCTGCTCTAGCTCATACCTTCCCAATCTTTCTTCCACTATGCTCTTATACTCTTCTTTGCAGCTCTACCTTGGCCATCACTAAGTGATGGTCCAAGACTCCATTCCCCCATCCTCTCCACACTCTTGCATCCAACACTTGTCCTCTCATTCGTTCATCCACACACACGTAGTCCATCATTGTCTTTCGTTCAACAAGTTCACCATCCATCCTCCTCATTACTCTCCATGTATACCGGTGGATCATCTTATGACGAAAGTAAGTGTTGGCTATTGCCAACCCCTTACAAGCACAGATGTCCACCAAAGCACTACCATTCCCATCTACTTCAGCTAGCACACCCCACTGACCAATCACTCCATCCACTCGTACATTCCCAATTTTGCCATTCATGTCTCCAATCAACAGCACTCTCTTGCTCCTCTCAAACTTGTCCATACATGCTTCTACTCTCGCCCAAAACTCATCTTTCACTCTTGCCACTCGATCCTCTGTCGGGGCATACACACATACAATCGCCCACGCTTGTATACTTACTTTCATCCTCACCCATACAATCCTTGCACCCACTGTTCCATACTCTCTTATATTCTACTTCAACTTCTTGCTTAACATCAGACATACTCCCTCTCTTGCCCTCTCATTCTCATTGACTCCCGCACATATACCTAAACCATATTCCCATTCTTTCACCCTTTCACCTTTTTTCCATTTAGTTTCAGTCAATCCACATATATCCACTTTTGCATCCTCAAGCACTTGAACAATCTCTCTCTCTTTCACTTCATCATTCACTCCTCTCATATTCCATGTTCCCACCCTAAGAATGTCCTTTCTCCGTTCCTTAGTCGTCAACGTATGGTCTGTCCGGGTCCGAGGCACTTTATTCACTTTTTTAGTTAGTTTTACGGGGTGGGGCACTAACCCACCACCAACCCTTTTAGTCGCCTCATACGACAAGCAGGGATACTGGGGAAGTATTCTTGAAACCCCCCTACCCCCAGAGGGTAGTAGTGATAATAATAATAGTTGTGATAATGATAGCGGTACTGATAATGACAGTAGTAGTAGTGATGATAATAATTGAAGTCCTGATAGAAGTAGTGATAATAATAATAATAGTTGTAATGATAATAATAGTTTTAGTGATAATATAAATATCAGTAGTGATAATAATAACAGTAGTGCTGAAATTAATAATAGATGTGATGATACTAGTAGTAGTAGTAATAATAGTAATGATGATAATAATACTACTACTGATAATTATAGTAGTAATAGTGCTGATAATAATAGTAGTGGTGATAATAACAGTAGTGATAATAGTAGTAGTGATATTGATAATGGTAGCAGTAATGACAATAGTAGTAGTGATAGTGACAATGATATTAATAATCTATCTATCTATTGCCAGACGCCTCAATCCCGTTCGGGATGGCCACAAACAAATCGCCTCCACGTCGCCCTGTCCCTTGCCATTTCGCTGCCCTGCTCCCAACTCACACCCCCGTCTATCATATACCTCTCTACCTCATCCCTTCATCTCATCCTCGGCCTCCCCCTCCCCCTTCCCTTCTCCACCTCACTCACATACACTCTCTTCGTCAGTCTTTCACCCTCCATCCTCTCCACATGGCCAAACCACCTCAGTGTATTCCTCCTAAAGCTTCCTATCACATCCACATCAACACCACAACGCTCCTTTGTATCCTCATTTGTCAGCCTGTCTCTCCATGTGACTCCACAGGCTCCTCTTAAATAACTCATTTCCACTGCTCTCACTCTTAACTTGTGTCCTTCCAACAACGTCCAAGCTTCCCACTTCCATACTTTAGAGTTGGTATCACAATACTGTCATGTAGTAACTTTTTCACTTGCATGCTAACTTCCCTGTTTCTTATCACTGCTTTCAAGGAACCAGCAACCTTTCTTCCTTGTTGTACCCTTTCAACACTTTACCCTCCAAACCTCCATCCTTACTCATCACGCTACCCAAGTACTTAAACGTACTCACATTTTCCAATGCCTCACCATCCAACCTCGCTGTACATTCACTGACTTCACCTCTCTCAAAGACCATCACTTTACTCTTCGCTACATTCAACTTTTAGATTCCGTTTCTTACACACTCTCCCAAACTCATCCACCAAGCCTTGCAGCTCCCCTTCGTTTTCACTCAACAACACAGTATCATCTGCAAAAAACAGTACAGGGAGTTTCCAAACACAACCCTCTCTCACCAGGGCCACTCCAACATCTACTACCCTACCTTGTACCTCTTTTATTACCCCATTCATGTACAGATTGAACAACCATGGAGACATGACACATCCCTGTTTCAACCCAACCTTCAAAGAGAAAATTCACTCAGTTCACCATCCACACGCACTGCAGTCTTAGCACCATCTTACATACTCTTCACAGCATTCAACAACTTCCTATCTACTCCATATATTCTTAATACTTTCCACAATCCTTATCAATCCACCCTGTCATATGCTTTCTCCAAATCCATGAAAGCCGCATACAACTTCTTTCCCGTCTCAAGAAACTTCTCCACCAAAGAATAAGAATGAATATCTGATCTACACAACCTCTTCTCTTCCTAAAGCCTCCCTGTTCTTCTCCAACTAATTCCTCTGTTCTTTCCCTAACTCTGTCAATAAGTATCCTACCATACACTTTTCCTATTATACTAAGAAGACAAATGCCCCTATGATTACCACACACTTCTTTTTCCCCTTTTCCTTTATACAAGGGAATAAATATACCTGACTTCCAATCCTCCGGGACTCTACCTTCCCCCCAGGCCAATCTGCCCATCTTCCACATCCATTCTACTACTATCTCTCTGTCACGGGGTTTTTATAATATCACGGTAATTTTGGAATAAATGCTTAAATATTATTTAATTGATATTAATATTCAATAATATTAAAGAGCAGGGGCAATGATTGTCTTGCTAAATCTGCAACGATTCTCTAAGAACGAGAATTTAAAAACTTTCTCAACAGTACACAGCAGAGACTAATTACTCACAATTGCTGAATTACTGTACTGTTAGCCTCTGGAGAAAGTTACTTCACCCCTGACAATAAATAACTAATACTAATAATAATATCAGGCTCTTGCTGATGCGTTAACTCCTATCTGGCACAACGGATTTTAAGTTAATACAACAAGACTGGTCTAAGTACCAGTTATGAAGGCAAACGTTTATGCAAGCTAGGAGCTATATGGAAAATAAGCTTAATTTGGAGAAATGAAACAAGATTTTACTTTACATTAAGCTCAAGAAAAAGAACTGTTAAATTTATTGATTACAAAAAATAAATTTAACGTTACAATTCAAATCAAATTAATGAGACGCACTCACTCACGCAATAGCTAAATACTTACGCCTAGGGAAAAAAAACACCTTAATTAAACTCTTATGACTAGGGAAATACAAAAGGGAAATACTATAGTCGATGAATGCTTTGTATCACCGAGGTGGGAGTTTGAAGAAACCGTACTCTGTGGAGCTTGGATGCTAGCTGACTTCTCACACTGCTGGCACAGGACCTCTCTCCGTCAAGGCAAACACTAGACTGAATTCAAATGCATTGTATGGGCAGGACGCACAAGCCACCGGAAGAAGGCGTGGCTAACGGTTTAGGCAAGCAGAGGCGAACGATAAAGAAACAATTGTATCGCTCAGTAGAGCACTTAGTGACGTGCATTAAATCGGTCACTTTTGAAAGTGACGAATGTTTTGAAAGGTATACTCCGAAATGGAGGGAGAAACGGTTAGCTGAGCGATACACAGTGAGTTTTCCACTAATAGTTCATGGCTTCTCACAAAAGGGAAATGTCGCGAATTGATTCGTGACATTACGCCCTTACAAAGTTAAATTTTTTCCTTATGGGAAAAAATTTGTGGATATATATATATATATGTACACATCCTAAGTCATTCACACAAGATTCACACTGTGGTGTGTGTGCTATCCTGCTACAGGAGAAAGTCGCAGTCGCCAGTGAGCGAAAAAACCTCGTATTTACGTTAATAGAAGCAAGCTTGAGGGAAAAACTCTGTGACGACGGTGAAAATCCTGTACTCAGGTCAAACTGAGCAAAAAGTCGCTACATTTACACTGACAACTAATTGTTGTGTAGCGTGGTGTATGTAATACACGGTGTAGGTGTGACAGTTGTAGTGTAACTGTACCTACGTGTAAAATGACACAGTAAATAATATATGGCGATGACGAAGGCAGAGGAGAAGAGGTGGCAGCGTGCGGCAGACGATTGGCTGGCCCGCACAGCAAAACTGCTACACCCATTGCTGAACCTGCAAAACCAATTGAGGTGGAGCATCAAAAGTGTCAATGAGACAAAATTTTATTATGTTACAATTACTCTCTCTGCCTAGCAATCAGTACATGGTACGAAAAGTACACTCGAGGTCGCCATTAATTTTAGCACACAATTAGTGTCGGCAAGCTGAGAATCCTTGTGCAAACTCGGGTCTTCCATAGCCTCGAACTGCACACGGGTCCTCAACCTGTGCCTTAACCTACAGTACTTATATTAATATCGGGAAGCTGAGAATCCTTGTGCAAACTCGGGTCTTCCATAGCCTCGAGTCGCCTCTGCGGAATTCTCACTTCCCCCTTAACCTACAGTACTTATATTAGTATCGGGGAGCTGAGAATCCTTGTGCAAACTCGGGTCTTCCATAGCCTCGAGTCGCCTCTGCGGAGTTCTCTCTCGAACTTCCCCCTTAACCTACAGTACTTCTATTAGTACCGGGAAGCTGAGAATCCTTATGCAAACTTGGGTCTTCCATAGCCTCAAGTCGCCTCTGCGGAGTTCTCTCTCGAACTTCCCCCTTAACCTACAGTACTTCTATTAGTACCGGGAAGCTGAGAATCCTTATGCAAACTTGGGTCTTCCATAGTCTCAAGTCGCCTCTGCGGAGTTCTCTCTCAAACTTCCCCCTTAACCTACAGTACTTCTATTAGTACCGGGAAGCTGAGAATCCTTATGCAAACTTGGGTCTTCCATAGCCTCAAGTCGCCTCTGCGGAGTTCTCTCTCGAACTTCCCCCTTAACCTACAGTACTTCTATTAGTACCGGGAAGCTGAGAATCCTTATGCAAACTTGGGTCTTCCATAGCCTCAAGTCGCCTCTCAACTTCCCCCTTAACTTACGGTATATAATATGTATGTACAGGCCCTGGACATAATGTGTCCTGTGGGGCCAATGGGCGAGACGTCAGGTCTGCACCCACTTCACCACTACCCTGTCTCTCAACTGACTCAGAGATTACAGGTGTGGTTATGAACGGCACAGAAAGGGCATATCCATGATTAGTGGTGTTACTTTGACACACACTGCAGAAACGGACAAAACTATTTATGTCCCGTCCCATCCCTGGCCAGAAAAAGTCAGCTCGGATACGGCCCTGGGTCTTCCTTTTGCCCATGTGACCTCCTGAGGCTGAACAATGACCCCATTGTAACACTGCTAGGCGGTACTTGGCGGGAACGACAAACTGCAGTCAAACCTCGCCCTCGGGTGTTCGTGACTCACGGTAGAGCCGTCCTTGTTTACAAAGGAACTTGGCTCAACCTCCCCGTGAATACTTTATCACTCAACCCTTTTGTTTGTTCCGCACGGTAGCAAGTGTCGGGTCAGAATGTTGTTCTTGTACAACAAGTTGACTACACATCAGTTCTTGCGGCGATTCAATGATCACTGGGGTGACACAGTCTGGAGCCTCAGCCATGGCTCGTGTTACCGCAGCAGCCGAAGTCTGAGTAGCGTCATCGGAGCAACTATCCATGACTCCATTAATATTTCCAATAATGAGTTCAAATAAAGGTTCTGGCATGACAACTGCAAGTGTCATACCAGTATAAAATGGAGATGCCACCTGGATACATGCCTCAGGGAACAATCTCACTGATCCATCAATAAGCTTTGCATGGATCTGTCGACCTGTATACTGCTCAGGCCGAACTAAACTCTGCTTAACAGAGCAACCTGAGGAACCATTGTCTCTCAGGACCTTCACAGGAATATCTCCCACAAACCCTGGCTGAACAAGGAAGGTACTGTCACCTGTGGGAGGGCCTGTGGAGGAAGCAGCTAGCCACTCATGAGGCTGCTGAATTGATGCGGCAAACATTGTGCCTTGTGAATTATAAGGAGATGGAACATTGGCCATCTGTGGAGGGGGGTTCACTGTCACTGTGGGACTAGTAAACTGTGGGGAAGTACCCACACTGGTAGGGACGTGACCACCGTGCTGCTGCTGAGGAATGAAGGCTGCATTCGCTTCCTGCCTCTTTTGAGCTGGTGGTGAAAAAGTTTGTCCCGACGGTCGGTTGCGTGGCTGATACTGCTGCTGGTTAGGGTACTTGTTGTACCTCTTCTACTCAGGTTTCTGAGTGTTTTGCCCCTGGTCCTTCCACTGCGGTTTTGGACCTTGGCCATTACTCTGAGAATGGCCTTGTTGCTGGGGTTCAGTCTGAGACTGCTTCCCAGACTTATCAGGTTTTCTGTTCCAGGTGTTTTGCTTACGAGTTTGATACCCGTATGCAGTAAAGAATGCGTCAGCCTTCTCTGCCATTTGGCTGGCATCTTTCACTTGGCAGATCTTAAGCTGTGCTATGAGCTCAGCAGGCCACGACCTCTCTAGCTGTGTACGCAGCATAAGGTCAATTATCCCCTCATGCGTGGAAGGAGTTTCATCTTTCTCCATCCACTCATTTAAGTAAGCTGTGAGACGATCAAGGAACTGAACAGCTGTCTCCTTGTCTTGGAGACGAGCTCGCATGAACTGAACTTTGGCGTCGTCTACTGTGAGACCATACGCCTTAATGAGTGCAGCTTTCATCATCTCATATGTAAGATTGTCTCCACGAATTCTGTGGAGAATATTGAGGGCAGGGCCCTCAAATAGGCTAGGAAACTGAAGCCGCTTAGCTGCCTCATCCAGTTGATAAAGGTCTGCCATGTCCTCAAAACGAGCTATGTACGGCTCGATTCGCTCGCTTTCCTTGTATGAAGGAAGCTTGATGTGTGGGGTCGCCAGGACATATGCAAGGGAAACGCTCGTGGAGCTTGGACCAACTGCACCAGACGTGTCTGAAGCCAAGGAATCTCGCTTGAGCTTCAGCACTTCAAGTTCATGTTTTTCTCGTGCCTCACGTTCGGCACGTTCATATTCACGTTGTTCCCGCACGTGTTCTAAGTCGAGTTCGCGCTGTTTTCGCTCGTGTTCGCGCTCCTTTTTGCGTTCCTCACGCTGTTCTCGCTCGTGTTCGCGTTGTTCTTGCTCATATTCGCGCTGAATCTTACGCTCTTCACGGGCATCATTCTCGCGCTGCTGCTCCTGATTATGCCGTGAGAGTATATACTCTTTAATTTCGGTTGGGTCCGAAAGACCCATTTCTTTGGCTTCCTGTAAAAATACAGTAGTAGCCATGGCGCTAATTTATTAAGCAAAACCGAAATTGAGTACTGACTGCTTAGCGACGAATACTAATAAACACAAGTAAAGAGTACAGACACAAGCTAGTGGTGACCAGTCTTATCTAGTTAACTGGCAAAGAATAAATCAAAATGTAAATGACTGGGAAGACTCAATAATAAACACAATGGGTACGCTGACTTCCCAGAAGCGAATAAAATCGTCTGGCGTTACCAAGAATAAACTAGAGTTAAGTACTCTATTGATTAATAAAGCAAAAATTCACTTCCTAAATCAACGGTAACCACCAGTAAACTTGTGCCTATAAACTTTAATGATAAATTCCTAAATATGAACGAGTGAGCACTATCTTGTGAATAGCTTTATAGCTAGGAGTTAATATCCTGGCGAGGTCGCCAATTGTCACGGGGTTTTTATAATATCACGGTAATTTTGGAATAAATGCTTAAATATTATTTAATTGATATTAATATTCAATAATATTAAAGAGCAGGGACAATGATTGTCTTGCTAAATCGTGCAACGATTCTCTAAGAACGAGAATTTAAAAACTTTCTCAACAGTACACAGCAGAGACTAATTACTCACAATTGCTGAATTACTGTACTGTTAGCCTCTGGAGAAAGTTACTTCACCCCTGACAATAAATAACTAATACTAATAATAATATCAGGCTCTTGCTGATGCTTTAACTCCTATCTGGCACAACGGATTTTAAGTTAATACAACAAGACTGGTCTAAGTACCAGTTATGAAGGCAAACGTTTATGCAAGCTAGGAGCTATATGGGAAAATAAGCTTAATTTGGAGAAATGAAACAAGATTTTACTTTACATTAAGCTCAAGAAAAAGAACTGTTAAATTTATTGATTACAAAAAATAAATTTAACGTTACAATTCAAATCAAATTAATGAGATGCACTCACTCACTCACGCAATAGCTAAATACTTACACCTAGGAAAAAAAAAACATCTTAATTAAACTCTTATGACTAGGGAAATACAAAAGGGAAATACTATAGTCGATGAATGCTTTGTATCACCGAGGTGGGAGTTTGAAGAAACCGTACTCTGTGGAGCTTGGATGCTAGCTGACTTCTCACACTGCTGGCACAGGACCTCTCTCCGTCAAGGCAAACACTAGACTGAATTCAAATGCATTGTATGGGCAGGACGCACAAGCCACCGGAAGAAGGCGTGGCTAACGGTTTAGGCAAGCAGAGGCGAACGATAAAGAAACAATTGTATCGCTCAGTAGAGCACTTAGTGACGTGCATTAAATCGGTCACTTTTGAAAGTGACGAATGTTTTGAAAGGTATACTCCGAAATGGAGGGAGAAACGGTTAGCTGAGCGATACACAGTGAGTTTTCCACTAATAGTTCATGGCTTCTCACAAAAGGGAAATGTCGCGAATTGATTCGTGACACTCTCTCCCATGCTTCAGCATTTCACCACACACTCCATCAATCCTGGGGTTTTCCCCGATTTAACTTTCTTCATTGCTTCCACAACTTCTATCCTACTGATTTCTTCCTGTCTTCTCACCTCCCTCCTTCTCCCAGCCATTCCCCAGCCACTTATACTCACATTACTTCCATCCTCTATGTTCAACAATCCCTTAAAGTGTTCTCTCCATCTGTTCACTTTTTCTCCCTTCTCCATTAGCAATCTATCATTTCTATCTTTCATTCCCCTGCCGACTTCACTTCCCCCCTGTCTTACTCTCTTCACCTCTTTCCAGAACATTTTCTTACAGTCCCTCCACTTTACACTCAAATTCCTTCCAAATTCCTTATCAACTCTCTTCTTACTCTCTCTTACTAATCTTTTCACCTCTCTCTTTCTTTCTACATATAACTCTCTCTTCCGCCTCTCAACTTCTTCCACGCCCCTATTTCTCATCCATTCATTGTATGCTTTCTTCTTTTTGCCACAGCCTGTCTCACCTCTTCATTCCACCACGCTGTTCCTTGCACCCCCCTCCGTCTTCTCTTCATCCCACACGCCACATCACATGCTGCACATATTTCTTCTTTGAATATCCTGCACACACCTTCCACTTCCCCCATCTGCTCCAATTCATATTTGCCCAATCGTTCCTCCACTTCTCTCTTATATTCTGCCTTTTTCTCATCCTCTTGTAACCTTTCCACTCTCCTTGCAAATACTCCTTCTTCCCGTCCTTCCCTTCTTCTATTTCTCCATCTTATTTGTATCTTGATTCTGGCCACCAGCATGTAGTGGTCAGAAAGTCCACTCCCCCAACCTCTATAAGCTCTTGCATCCATTACACATCTTCGCATCCTTTCAGCCACACACACATAATAAATCATTGCCTTCCTTTCATTCAGTTCACCACCCACCCTTCTCATCACTCGCCATGTATACCTGTGGATCATTTTATGCCTGAAGAGAGTATTGGCTATAATCAACCCGTTCCCAGCACAAATGTCCACTAACGCACTGCCATTCTCATCTATCTCAGCAGGCACACCCCACTCGCCCATTATTCCATCCACCTTCACATTCCGTACTTTACCATTCATATCACCGATCAAAAACACTCTCTCATTCCTTCCAAACTTTTCCATGCACACTTCCATATTTGTTCAGAACTCTTCTCTCACTTTGCTTGCACGATCTTGCATTGATGCATACACACACACAATCGCCCACATTTGTAGTCCAACTTTCAAGCTTACCCACACAATCCTTGACCCAACTGATCCATACTCTCTTATTTTCTTCTTCCATCTTTTACTCACAACTATACATACTTCTTCTTTTGCCCTCTCATTCTCACCTACTCCTGCACATATACCTCATCCATACTCCTCCATCCATACTCCTATTCTCTCACACTCTCTCCTTTCCATTTAATTTCAGTTACTCCACATACGTCAACTTTCGCACCCTCAAGCATCTGGACAATCTCTCTCTCTTTCACCTCATCATTCGCACCTCTTACATTCCATGTTGCAATTACCATGTCCTTTGTCCGGTCCTTGGTCGTCATTTTTGGTCAGTCCTTGTCCAGGGCTTCTTGTTCGTCTTTTTAGTTAGTTGTTTTCCGGGGAGGGGCACTAACCCTCCACCAACCCTTTTAGTCGCCTTGTACGACAAACAGGGATACTGGGGGAGTGTTCTTGAAAACCCCCCCTTCTCCCAGGGGGGTAGTAATTATAAAAACAATAGTTGTGAGTGATAATGATAATGATAATAGTGGTAGTAGTAATGATAATAATGATGATAACAGCAGTAACTAGAATGGCACTCAGTACAGTGCATACCTCCACCAAGGCACAACATGCAGCTGGAAAAAGACTACCCCCCTATAAAAGCATATTTAAATCCGCTGGATCGTGATTTTTACATGGATCTGCGCCAAACTGTAAACACTTGTAGATACCAACATCGTACATATGTCTAATTTTTTTCATCAAGATCCATGCAATATTCATTGAAAATTTTACGAAAATGTCGACAAACGCCCTGTCTCACAATGTCAGAGTGAAAAAAAAAAAAAAAATTGATCCGGAACTTTATCCGGATCCGCACCAAAATTTAAAGGAGCCTATTCTGGGTCAAGGCCCATTGTTCTACCAAGTTTTGTGGAAATCTCTCCAGTAGTTTTTTGTGTATTCTTGCTCACAAATCAACCAACCAACAAACAAACAAACGGACAGGGGTGAAAACATAACCTCCTTGGCAAAGGTAATAACAAGCCTTTACCAAAGGCGTATCCCCATCAGGCAGTAAAGAATATATACAGAAGCTATGCACAGATAGTTATAACAATTTCATTTATATGTAGGGGTTTAAACTAGGACTCGTACACTCTCTTTAACCGTCCGTGCCCAGGTGGCTCGTAGAATGGTAGGCTATTGTATTCACTCGGTTTGTCCGTCTGTTTGTTTGTTTGTCTGTCTGTTAAAAACTACTGGTGCGATTTTGACTAAAACTACAGGGATGGTGGGCTACGACATTCTGAACACCTGATTAAACTTTGGGCCAAATTGGGCCAAAGCCCACACTGTAGGCCCCCTAAAAATGTTATACATATATATATATATATATATATATATATATATATATATATATATATATATATATATATAGATAGATAGATTTTTCGTCACAAATAATTTCAAATTCGTCACATCGACATGAAACCAAAACCTAAAGTGCATCAGTCAAATTTTCATCATATAACATCCTTCATTACATCAGGAGGTTCCCCTCCCCCCCCCCAGTTAGCGGTAGGAGAGTCAATGTTGGGTGGGATGGGCCAAAAATTTTAGATGGGCTAAAACCGTCAATTTTCACCCGATTTACTCAAAATTTTATGTAAAGTCTTTGACTAAATATCCCGTTGTGTTTACACAGCACTAAAAAGACTGCCGGGCTCGGGTTTGCTGTGCGTTGGCAATGCTTCTTGTTCTTTAAGACGTTAAGATGATCCAGCAAGTAGTTTCCAAGATACAGCTTTTTTTTTTTTTTTAATAACAGAACGGAGGAAGGAAAAACAAATGGGAAAAAAAAAAATAATCCATACACCAGATTACTGGTGTCCTCTGTTCATAAAATATCTGTAACAGTTAGACTTGAACAGTTGTAGGTTGAAATTTGGAGGAAAACAACTCTGGGGAAGCGAGTTCCAGAGAGATGCAGTTCGGGGAATGAAAGAATTCTGATAGGCAAAAGTTCTGCAATATGGTTGAGTGACATTCCAGTCATGAGCACTACCAGATGCCCGTGTAGCACGAGGGAAGGCATGGAGAGGTGGCACCATGGACGCAACTTCGTCTGAGCACTTGCCAAAAAAATATCTGTAAAATAATGCAAGGGAGGCAACATTCCTTCTTACTTGCAGGGGAGGTAGTTTATATGTAATGGCAGGGTTGTTAATGATTCTAACAGCTTTATTCTGAATTTTGTCTAGTTGTCTTAATGCAACCTCTACACAACCATTCCACAAGGGTGAGCAATATTCAAGCTGAGAGCACACATGACTCTTATAAATTATAGCTAACTGCTCATCGGCGAAGAAGTTACGGACTCTGTACAACAATCCAAGTTTCTTTGAGGCGGTTTTAGCAAGTGATCTGACATGAGAGATCCAGCTGAGGGCACTGTTAAGTGAGACACCAAGAATTTCAATACTTTTGGAGATGGGAATATTAGTAGCACTGAAGGTAATGTACGAATCTGGTAATATCTGTCTATTAGTAAACTGTATATATTTAGTTTTACTAGCATTAAAAGGGACAAGGTTGTTTTGTCCCCATTCACTGATTGTAGATAGATCTTGATTTATGGAGATGACTGTACTGAGTTGAGAGGTAGAGATATTAGACTTTGTAATTGGATGTCTGAGTGTGAATGAACAATGTAGTGTTGAGTCATCTGCATATGAGTGAATGGGATTGTGAGTGACAGATAAGAGATCATTAATATGAACCAGAAATAGGGTTGGCACCAGAACTGATCCCTGCGGCACGCCGGCGTTAATTGAGTGGAAATTTGAATATACATCATCTACTTTTACTCTTATTTTCCTGTCACTAAGATAAGAAGAAATCAAAGGAACAAAAGACGTTAGTCCATAGCAAGGGAGTTTGGACAGCAGGGAACGGTGCCATACTCTGTCGAAAGCTTTAGAGATATCAAGAGCTACTGCATGAGTTTCTCCAAAAAGATCAATTGATGAGTTAAGAGACTGAGTATGTCAATGGTGGATCTTTCGCGGCGAAAACCGTATTGTCTATCACTAATTAAGTTGTTGGATTCAAGATGTTTAACAATATGCTTATTAATTAAAGTTTCAAATACCTTACCAAGAGAAGATGTGACAGCTATTGGTCTGTAATTGGAGGGGTCAGACGAACTTCCTTTCTTCGGAACTGGGTGGATATTGGCTTCTTTCCATGAATTTGGGAATAAAGAAGTACGTATGCATAGTCTGAATAATTTAGCTAGGGCAGAGGCAAGTTCAGGGGAACACTTTTTCAAAACAATTGGCGGAATTCCATCTGGGCCTGGAGCTTTGTTGGTAGGTAAATTGTCTAGGATGGATTTTACGAATCTCGTCTGTATTTTAAGTGGGGCAATTTCGGGAGAATCAAGTTCCAGTACTGAGACATTCTGGCTGGTATCATCTATGGTAGAGTTTCTTGCAAAGGTACTAGCAAAGATATCTGCTTTCCCACGTGGGTCATTTGTAATATTGCCATCTGAAGATTTTAGTGGGGGAATGGAAGATGACTTGTTAAAGTTATTATTGAAAGAATTAAGAGTTGACCAGAATATTCTATTGTCATTAGGGTTGTTAAGTAGTTTTGATGCTTGCTTTTGAAGAAAGTTTGATTTAGATAGATTTAATACAGCTTATGCATGATTTCTAGCAATTTTAAATTAGGAGAGTGATTCAGATGTTTTTGATTTTAAGTAATAGTTATATGCTAATGACTTTTGGGCTGTTGCTCTGGCACAATTGCCATCAAACCCTTTTGGAGAGTTTGATCTTTTAGTGAATTGTTGACTTGGTATGAATAAATCCATACCAGCTAGTATTAAGTTGCAAATGTGGGACTGGGTAGAATTGGGATCACAAGAGAAGAAAGACTGCCATGGAACATCAGCAAGATAATTTCTAAATCCATCCCAGTCTGCCCTGTCAAAGTGCCATCGGGTCACCCTGACAGGTTCGGAATGGGGAGGTGTAGGAGGGTTAACTAATGAGGCTTTCATGAGATTGTGGTCAGAGGATCCAAGTGGTGACAGTACCTCTATCCTGTATTGATCTGGATTATTTGTCAAGAATAAATCCAAGAGATGGGCATTATGGTCAGGATTATCAGGTATTCTGGTTGGTTGCTTTACCAACTGGGTGAGATTAAACGATTCCGCAAACAGCTCGCATTCTAGACCAGCGTCGTCAGTCCGGGCAGAATGCAATAACCATTCAACATTGTGTATGTTAAAATCACCCAAAATGGTAATTTCATTGCCAAGGGCAAGGTCAAGGTTACTCAACTGAGTGGATATGGAATCAAATGCACTGGGTTCCGAAGAAGCATTGGGGGAACGATAAACTACACAGATATATTTGGTAATGTTTTGGCAATTTAATTTATATAATGAGTAATCAAAACTGGATGAAGTGAAGTTTAAAATAGTATCAACAACATATTGGGATTTGATATAACAACAGGTGCCACCCTTGTTTCGAAAGTTTGTAAGGAGATGGTAACCGGGAAAACAAAATGGAGATATATCGGTAGAGGGTGAGATTTGTGGTTCTGTGAGGAAAAGGGCCAAAGGGGATATGGACTGAAGGAAAAAATGAACTGAGTTTAAATTTGTGGTAACGATGTTGGTAAAGAATAAGGCCGCACCGTCACCTCTTCGCCGACGAGCATTCCCGGAAATAGCAACAGTCGCTGCCGGCACAGTCTCTTGATGGCGACCGGGAGGACCCTGTGCCTCCAGCCCTACCCTGCCGGTGGTGGCAATCCGAGGTACCGCCTCATTTGATTGTAAGATTGCAGCGGCCATTACTAAAGATGTGAATAGAAGGTGTGATATGTTATGCGCATGTAGTGTGGTGTAGACAGTTGAAGGTAGAGGTATTATGAGAGCATGCTGACCTGCTCTCTGTGTAAATGAATGCACTGAAAATGTTCAGAAAAGGGAGATGGTCAGGATCAAGTCCTGAGGGCTGGTGAAACGGGAGCTCCAGCTCTCCCTATCACCAGCTTGCCATCAACCTCGGGAGTACTGCCCTGTTCGACTGGTGCTACACTCTACTCCTCGTACGGATATAGCTCGTAAAACACTTACAATGTGGCAATTTCATGTATAAGGACATAAACCAGGGCTTATACTCTATCTTTCTGTAAGATATGAAGCGAATCCAACAAGAAGTTCCCCAAATATAAAACCAGAAAGCGCATGGAGACCATTCTTCTGCTAATACCATTGCCATTAAAAAGAATCCAGATCCATATTAGTGGATATAGGATCTGGATCTACCCCCATACGTAATCAGTTCGTTTTTGATCCATGGCCCATCTTTCCATTTAATTTCATTGAAATTCATTGCGAACTTTTGAAGATATTGTCCTGGATACTCCGGATCAGGATCAGCCCGAAAATTTAATCATTCTTCCTTGGCCCATGGCCCACCCGTCGACAAAATTTAATCAAAATCCACTCATAACTACATGAGTAATCCTGCTACCAGACAGACAGACAGACAGACAGACACACACACACACACACACACACACACACACACACACACACACAGACCGACAAACCAACCAACCAACGCGGGGTAAAACATAACCTCCTTGGTGGAGGTAACAAGACAGATTTTTCCTTATATGGTCATAGTTCGTGAAGTACAGACAATATGGCAATTTTACCTATATGGGCATCAACTACGACGCATAGTCTATCTTTCCAATCCACCTGGAAGTTTACGAGATACAGGCCCGGACGGAAAGACGGACGGGCAGGGGCGATTCCTATATCCCCACCATATGGACTAATGGTGAGGATAATAATAGTGTCAGTGGTAATAATAATGATACTAGTAGCAGTAATAATGATACTACTAGTACTACTACTACTTCTAATAATATCAGTAATAGTGAAGTGAAAAATACAACAAAACAAATATAAGAAAAATGGCGGAAAAAAAGGAATTAAATGTGTGTGTGTGTGTGTGTGTGTGTGTGTGTGTGTGTGTGTGTGTGTGTGTGTGTGTGTGTGTGTGTGTGTGTGTGTGTGTGTGTGTGTAATGCATGAAAACAAGCAACATTATACATAACTTATATTATTATTCTTAGTGGCAGCTCTTCTTTAGCGATGTATTATCATTATTATTATTATTATTATTATTAACTCCGCCAAGGAGGTTATGTTTTCACCCCTGTCCGTTTGTTTGTTGGTTGGTGGTTTGTGAGCAAGATTAAACAAAAACTACAGGACAGATTTCCACGAAACTTCGTAGGAGGATGGGCATTGGCCCAGAATAGACTCCATTAAATTTTGGTGCGGATCTGGATAAAGGTACTGATCCAGGATTCTTTTTTTTTTTTAACTTTCTTCAACATTACGATAGGGCGTTTTTCGAAATTTTCGTAAGTTTTTCAGCGAATTTTGCACGGATCTTGATGAAAAAAAAAAAAAAATCAGGCATGTTTAGGATGTTGGTATCTATGAATGTGTACAGTTTGGTGTTACAACTTACGAATGTGTACAGTCTGGTGTTACAACTTATAGGGTTATGTGTTTGATATTGGATAAGACTTGACAGAATTAAAAGGAATTGCATCTTGGGCCTTGGTGGAGGTATGCACTATAGTGAGCGCTCTACTGAATGCCATTCCAGTTATTATTATTATTATTATTATTATTACATTTTTGCATAAAACATCTGTGCACAATTGAGCGTTATTTATATTGTTTAATATTGAAAGAGGTTGCACTAATCCAAAAGCATATCAATGAGCAATGGTCAGAATAAACCGCTGAGGAAAATGTGCAACGATATCTCAGTTTAAAATTCCATATCGACACACGGTACTTTGCATCTATAGAACAGGAGAGGATATCGATGAGGGGACAATAAATCGCTAGTGAAGGGGTATAACGAAATTTCAAGAGGCACTTAACATCACGAATCTATAAAAAAAATAAAAAAAAAAAAAAATAAATAAATAAATAAACTACCGTATCTGAACTCAAAGCAGGAAGAACAGCCAGTAAAATGAAGAGCAGAGCGAAAGTAGCCACGGCGTTCATCCACCTCAGTGTCAGGGTCCACACTGAATTCCCACCCACACCCGCCACGCTTGTGGCGCCTGACCCAGCAGCCACAAGTGTGGTAAGGGGGCGGAGCTAGTGACGTCATAATAGCTAGCCAATCAGGACATAGATGGGACTGTCATATACTGTTACATAGAGAATTATTGTTATTATTTCTTCGGTATTAATAAAAGTATCAGGAATATATATATATATATATATATATATATATATATATATATATATATATATATATATATATATATATATATATATATATATATATATATATACCCTCTCGTTAATTCTTACCAAGTGTTTAGTATAGGAAAAAGTCATTTTCAAAATGTGTTACTACAGAGCTCAATGGGGGTGAAGACACCTCTCTTTATACACCCCGAAAAATTACCCCCTTATACTGAAAATTGTGTATATTATGAAGATGCAGCAGTTTGTGCCCCATTTGGACCCTATTAACGTATGAGAAGAGAAAGTGTGTGTGTGTGTGTGTGTGTGTGTATGTGTGTGAATTAATGTGATAGTGTGATAGTTGTGTATATTTGAGGGGTGTTATGAACGTGTGTGTGTGTGTGTGTGTGTGTGTGTGTTTAAGTGTGTGTGTGTGTGTGTGTGTGTGTGTGTTGTGTG
Organism: Coenobita brevimanus; assembly: GCF_032717465.1. Lineage (NCBI taxonomy): Eukaryota > Metazoa > Arthropoda > Malacostraca > Decapoda > Coenobitidae > Coenobita > Coenobita brevimanus. The sequence continues at coordinate 26,879,472 of NC_137027.1, read as the reverse complement.
TGTGTGTGTGTGTGTGTGTGTGTGTGTGTGTGTGTGTGTGTGTGTGTGTGTGTGTGTTTAAGTGTGTGTGTGTGTGTGTGTGTGTGTGTGTGTGTGTGTGTGTGTGTGTGTGTGTGTGTGTGTGTGTGTGTGTGTGTGTTGCCAGGTGAGAGAGAGGGAGGGATGGGAGGAAAAATAAATATCATTCCTCCATGTCCTTCTTCAGTTACGTCCCCCCCTCCTTTGCAGCTCTCTCTCCAAGTCAAAGGGAAATGAAGAGATAGATGATGATAGTGAAGGTAGCGAGCAATCATAACCATGCTGTTTTTATCGTCTTCTTCTTCCTCCTCCTCCTCCTCCTCCTCATCATCATCATCATCATCATCATCATCATCATCATCCAAACCATTATCAATCTCATCACCACCATCCTCCTCCTCCCCATCATCACCATCATCACAACTACATCTTCCACAGGGACAAATTCTTTATTGGACCCGCCAGCCAGCCTGACCCAACAGACTGCAGACGGCACTCCCATCCCCCCCAGCCACCGGAACTAGACCTGTCCCCACCATGAGACGGTTCAGGACCACGGTATTGACACTCCTAGGCACCAGAGGGAACGAAATGGCGGCAGCTGGAACAAAAATGGCGTCGGCGGGAACACAAGACCTAGAGCTGTTCCGAACGTGAAACTACTACTACTACTACTACTACGATTATTACTACTACTACTACTACTACTACTACTACTATTACTATTTCTACTACGACTTCTGTTACTGCTACTACTACTACTACTATTACCACTACCAGCACCACCACCACTACTATTACTACTGCTACTACTACTACTACTACTACTACTACTATTACCACTACCAGCACCACCACGACCACCACTACTACTACTACTACTACTACTACTACTACCATTTTACAGTAGGAATTGAATGAAGAAAGTCGTAACACTGCAAAATAGACGATAATGAAGTGAGTCAATTATGAGGAGAGTAAGTGTTGGTGGAATTCAGAGACAAGCACTTAACTCCACACACACCTTGTTTGTTACGATAGATAGATGGATATGTAGGTGGATGGATAGATGGATGGATGAGTAGATGGATAGATACTTATAGATATGTAGGTGGATGGATGGACGGATGGACAGATACACAGACAGATGGATAGATAATTATAAATAAATAAATAAATATATGTAGATAGATAGATAGGTAGATAGATAGATAGGTAGGTAGATAGATAGATAGATGGATAGATAGATAAATATAAGAATGGGTGGATAGATATATAGATCTTGAATTTGGCTCTTTTGTATTCTTTTCTTGGAAGGAATGGTTTGCCAGCTCCTGGCCTTTGGTTCCTTCTTCCTTGCATTAAAAAACAAAAAATAATAAAAAAGATTTTAGAAGTAGAGGTAGACTGAAAATTAAAAAAACAAAACTGCGAGTATATTCGTGGATGGATAGATAGATATAAAGATTGATGGATGAACGGATAGATAGATAGACAGATAGGTAATTTAACATATATAGATAGATAGATAATTTGAGACATAGAGATATACTGAATGAAAAACATTACTATAATCGACCTCAGCATGACTGGAGTAGCTAATTAATGGATTTTTTTTTTCTTTAGGTAACGATGAGGGGACTTATACCATGGCTTCCCTTCTTTATAGCAAGAGGATCAGCTCACTTAGACCCTCAACATGTAGTAAGGCAAAGATGTCTCATAGCTCCAACGGCCTCGACAGCAATCGTTAAAGATATCATGAGTACTGAAATTAAATTGGAAATCTTATATGAATTACCAGTTTTGTTGGAGAACATTGCCAAGCCACTGAGGACACTGGAAGTTATGATAAGTTCTGTTTCAGAAGCTCATAACACATAGGAAGTGACTGAAATCTTGAAGTTAGCGAAACGCAAACTTGAACAAGCTAAAACAACCATGCTCATCATGAGCTAAAATATCCCATCTCGTGGAACGGGGCACTTATGGACACGACCAACATCACACGTACAAGTGTAAGGCACGGTTCAGTGGAATATTCTCGATCCTTGGCCAGAGGGGCATGTTGCACGGTATATTTGCAGCTATTCTCACCCTAGCAGTGTCAGCGGACATATTATCACCCCAGCAATGGTCAACCGAGCTATTCTCATCCTAGCAGTGTTCATCCAAGCAATTCTCAGCCAATTCATCCTCATCCTCCCCATTCTCAACCAGGTGATCTCCACTCTCTCTACCCACACCCTTCCTATTTTCAGCCTAGCCATTCTCATCCTTATTCTAGCGCGGGTAATGTTTTGCACGCTGGGAATGGGCAATAGTGAATTAATATTGAATAGAAAAATAATAAGGAGAGGAAGAGGAGGAGGAAGAAGTAGATGACGAAGAAGAAGAAGAAGAAGGAAGAGAAGGAGGAGGAGGAGGAGGGAGAGGAGGAGGAGGAAGAAGAAGAAGAAGAAGGAGGAGGAGGAGGAGGAGGAGGAGGAGGAAGAGGAGAAGGAGGGGGAGGAGGAGGAGGGGGAGGAGGAGGAGGAAGAAGAGGAGGAGGAGGAAGAAGAAAAGTACCGGTACGAGAAAGGAGAACAAGAAAGCCATCATCATCATCATCATCATCATCATCATTACGATCACCATCATCATCATCATCATCATCATCAAGAAAAAAAATCGAATACATCATCGTAGAGAATGGGTTACACAATGGACTGACGGTGCTATAAATACGAAGAAAAATGAGAAATAAACAAATAATGAAAGGAATATATTATGCAGTGCAATTCGTTTCATAAATTATTGTTGTTTCAGAGTGCTAAACTGGAGAAATATATATATATATATATATATATATATATATATATATATATATATATATATATATATATATATATATATCTATATATATATATATATATATATATATATATATATATATATATATATATATATATATATATATATTCTGTTATTTTTATCATTGTAAGCATTTGTAGGATTTATTAAAAATTAATACTGTAACTGATACTCTCAATCACCAAGTCCCTAACATCTTCCTAAGCGATTTATTTTGCTTGTTACACCTTACTGTCCTCTTCTGTCTTACATAAAGCCATTTGATTATCGCAATACTCTGCATTAGTAACGTATAAAAGGATATTAATCAGCTGTTTTCAAAATTAAATAGCAAAGGAAGAGGTGTTAGGGAGATTCCTTACACGACAAGAATACGAGCCCCAGACCTGAGAAAGTAGGAGAGAGAAATGTGAGAAAGTGAGATAAGAAAGTGAGATAGCGAGACTGAAAATCGACTGACGGTAGAATAAAATCGTTATCGCACCTTCAGAAACTCTCTCTCTCTCTCTCTCTCTCTCTCTCTCTCCGAAGTGAATAAGACAAAGTAGCTACATTTTTTTCTTGGTATTAAGTCGAGAGAGAGAGAGAGAGAATGCGTGTATGGATGCTGTGTGTGTGTGTGTGTGTGTGTGTGTGTGTGTGTGTGTGTGTGTTTGACCTTTGACCCTTCAGTAAGAGTCCCTTCCTGTCCAGTGAACAGAAAACAAGCCGAGAAAATGAAGCGAGAGAGAGAGAGAGAGAGAGAGAATAGAGAGAGAATGTTAAATACAGCGCCAAAACTCCTAATTACGCCCTCCGCCTGAAGGGGTTAATGAGGGTCGTCTATTAACTGGGCTAACAAGATCCAACAGGGGTCATTACATCTGATACACACCCTTAATTAACCCACCTTGATTAAGTATAATAGAATGGCAATTACAGGTAAATTCATCTTGCGGTAATTAGCGGTCAGTATGCAATTGGATGCAGGTAATTAACGAGCAATTTTAAATATACAGAATAGTTCGTAATTAGCGTTTCGTTAAAGGCAAATATATCATGCGATAATTAGCTGTCAGTATCCAGATTGATAGAGGTAATTAAGAAGCATTTTTATATTTACAGGATAATCCGTAATTAGAGCTTCGTTAGAGGTTCCCATGGCTGTTCTTGCGTCATACAACGTGTGTGATAGTGATGTGTGCAGTTGTCGTAGTTAAGAAAAGAAAAACTGAAAAATCTGCCCCATAGTTGACTGGGTGTGTACATGAATATCTGAGAGCTCTGATTAACTCACGCATAAGTGACGTGCGTGTGTGTGTGTGTGTGTGTGTGTGTGTGTGTGTGTGTGTGTGATAAAAAAAAGTTTGGTAATGCGGTGGAAGTTAATGTGAGGTGAGATGGCTGATGGAGTTCCCTCAGTCCACGCACAAACCACCAACATAAAACTCCATGGCTACGATCACAAACAACTTCCATCATCACAACCGCAACCATCATCAACAACGATTCGCAACCACCACTAATAACTATGGTCAGTTGCATCAGTCATATCCACCACAACACAATCACTACATCAACACAGTCATCAGGTACGACCACACCCAAGCAGCACCACCACAACCACCACCATTAGCACAACCAATCCATAGTCACTACATCGACCACCTGTAGTATAACCAGCCACAGCCATCACCACAATCACCCACCGCTACCATCACAACCAGCCACAACAATCACCACAGCCAACCACCATCACTACGACCAGCCATTGCCATCACCACAACCACCTATCAGCATCACCACAACCAACCATCACCAGCCACCAGCATCACCCCAACCACTCACCACCATCACCACAACCACCCACCACCATCACCACAACCAGCCACCGGCATCATTAGTATAACCAAGCACCGCCATCTCCACAACCAGCCACCACCCTCACCACAACCAGCCACCACCATCTCCACAACCAGCCACCACCCTCACCAAAACCAGCCACAACCCTCACCACAACCAGCCACCGCCATCACCACAACCAGCCACCGCCATCACCACAACCAGCCACCGCCATCAACACAACTAGCCACTACCCTCACCACAACCAGCCACCGCCATCAACACAACCAGCCACCGCCATCAACACAACCAGCCACCACTCTCACCACAACCAGCCACCGCCATCAACACAACCAGCCACCGCCATCAACACAACCAGCCACCACCCTCACCACAACCAGCCACCGCCATCAACACAACCAGCCACCGCCATCAACACAACCAGCCACCACCCTCACCACAACCAGCCACCGCCATCAACACAACCAGCCACCGCCATCAACACAACCAGCCACCGCCATCACCACAACCAGCCACCGCCATCAACACAACCAGCCACCGCCATCAACACAACCAGCCACCGCCATCAACACAATCAGCCACCGCCATCAACACAATCAGCCACCGCCATCAACACAAAAATCCAACTCCATCACAACAACCAGCCACCGCCATCAACACAAAAAGCCACCGCCGATACCACCAAAAAACACCACCATCACCACAACCAACCACCACCAACACCAACACAACCAACCACCAGTAACAAAACTAACTATCACCAACACAATCTATCACCACCAACAGAACCGACCACCACCAACAAAACAAACCACCACCAACACAACCAACCACCACCAACACAATCTGCCTCCACTTACACAACCAACCACTACCAACAAAATAAACCACCACCAACACAACTAACCACCACCATCACCAGAACACATCCAGGCACCACCATCACCACAGCATAACCAACCACCACCATCACCACAACCACCATCAACAATAACAACGATTCACAGCCACTCCCTTTAACTCCAATCAATCCTTCCATCTAACATCCATAACCAGTAACAACCGAAACCACCAACAATAACCACCATCAGCCACAACCACATCTACAACCACCAACACAACCCACCACCACCACCATAACCAATCTATTTATATTTATATATCTACCTATTTATAGGCAGACTCCATCTTCCCGTAAGAGATGGTCATTTATCTTTGAGTTAGTGGTTTACGGGGAGGGACATACCACCCAAAAAGTCAGCATAAGAGTTATCCACAGCCATGACCTCCAGCAGCTACCACGGTCACCACAAATACCAATATTATGCAAGAGTACCTCTCCTGCAGAATTTTTTGAAGGTTTTGGAATCAAAGGTTTTCGCCAGAGTCTGCATTTGTTACCTTACTGATATTCTTCTCTGGACCGCTGCCAGGAGAGAGAGAGAGAGAGAGAGAGAGAGAGAGAGAGAGAGAGAGAGAGAGAGAGAGAGAGAGCAAGAGAGAGGGGGGGAAACACAAAATAGAAGATAATATTATTCGTACTACCAGTGATAATGAAACTTTAAATGTCTAAGAGATACAGTCCATTTCATCAGGCACTCTGCTGATAGTTTCCTCTGCATGTTTGTTTTCCTACTTCTTTTTCTGGATCATGTAAACCTCACTTATTATTTTAGTATGATGATGATGATGATGATGATAAAAATTAATATGGAAGTTATGGTGATGATGAAAAAGAAGACGATTAAGGCATTAACGACAAAATATGAAGGTAAAATCTAGACAAAGAAAAACTAAGCCTAGAACACAATATCATAAAAACAGATCGAGTCCGAAAAAGGCGGGGGGGGGGGGGGCAGGGGCAAGATACGATGACAACTTGAAAATACAAAGAGGGGAAGAGCAAGGGTAAGAGCGAAAAGAAGAAAAAGAGAGACTGGTAAAAGACAGGAAAAAAAAAATTTACAGACATTTAGGACGGATGGACGAAATGAGAGAGAGAGAGAGAGAGAGATAGAGAGAGAGAGAGAGAGAGAGAGAGAGAGAGAGAACTTTGGGAAAGAATAAATAGATAAACACTAAAGATAAGGAGGGGGGGGGGAATGCAAGCAAGGGATGGGAAAAAATTGAGGATGAACAAGAGAGACAAAAGAAGGGACAGACAGAACAAGGAGAAAATTAAAAAGGATCGTGAGAAGGAGAAAGAGCGAAAATTTACAAACTGATAACCGTGTGGTAGGTGGGGGCGCTCACCATCCATTCACTCGATGTAGTGCTGCTCTCGGGTGTCTGTCCTTTCCTCTCCATCCTTCTTTCCTTCCATTCTCTTCTGTCTTTCTTTCCTTCATTCTTTCCTTGTCCTTCTGCCTACGGGTGACTTTACACTCCCTCTTCTGTCTTTCTTTCCTTCATTCTTTCCACTTCCTTCACCCTGTGGGTGACTCTACACTGAGTGACAAGCCAAATGGTTTCCTGTGCACCAGGAAACCATTTACTGCTCTGGGTAGTAACCATATAATCAAATTTTGGCGCCTGGTGGTTTAGTGGGTAATTATTGCGCTCCAATCGGATTGAGCCGGTGAAGGTTTATATCCAAGGGGTGGTTGGGGTTGATTGCTCATGTAATGTCACTCAGGGATGAGTGAGTCTGGTCACTCTCATCTTAAATGTCGGGACCAACTGCCTAGCCCCTGGGTCCTACGCTCCTCATGGGGCAGTGTAGGATTGGATGATGGATGGAGGGATGGATAACATCTGAAGCGGAAAACGAAATATATCCGAATTTGGTAAATGTCTGTTAACTCTGCATAGTTTGTCAAATCCAGTGAATCAAACTGTTGGCGTTACTGGAAACAACACTAAAGTCCTGCATCCTGAGAGAAAAAAAAAATGTTTGACTGCATAGGGTTTTACTGGACAAAATAATCGGTAGGATAAAGCAGACTAAATACTTACCGGTAAGTTCTGAAATCTCTCAAAAATATATATTTTTTTTAATCCAATTTTTTTAATTCTTTCACCTTACGATTATAATCACGCTTAGGATTTTTTTTTTTTCAAGCTGAGAAGGTGACTTTCAGTTTTCGTTAGTCCCTTCACTACCAGGACACTCGGTAAAGTTGATGACATTAGCCTGGAAATGGGAAGGACAATATGGAAATTACGTCATAGAATTAATGGGATTAACAGGTGGGCTATCTCTGGTTTGTCTCTGCTGAATAAAATCGTCTCTTCCAAGAGAGATAAACGCTTGAGTGTCAGTATGCCAATAAAAGAGTGAGGGAGGTAGTTTTTTTTTTAATGGTTTGAAGTCATACGGTTCGTCTGTGGTGAATAAAAGTTTGTTGCAAGTGGGGATTAGCATGAGTTCCACCATCCTATTAAGAAATTTAGGATCTTGTGTGTGTGTGTGTGTGTGTGTGTGTGTGTGTGTGTGTGTGTGTGTGTGTGTGTGTGTGTGTGCTCTTCTAACTACAGTACATGCGATTCTTCTGTGCTGAATGAAATTATCTGACAAGAGAGAGAACAAATAACCAAGTCAAACCATTACACTGAAACTGTTAAGTCACCTGCCTTGACGTCACTTGGCTTCTGTAAATTTAATGATTACATTGGCTGGCCTCATTATGCACAGAGAGAGAGAGAGAGAGAGAGAGAGAGAGAGAGAGAGATGCAAAGAAGAATCCAGAAATGAAAAATAACAAATGAAATAGGAGAAGGCAGGAATAGGAGAGAAAATACCAAAAGAACACATAAGGCCAGGGTAAAAGTACTATAATTTATGCACTATGCGCGCTGAAAGAAATCGGTTTGTAAACAGAAGGGTTGGGAGAGAGAGAGAGAGAGAGAGAGGGAGAGAGAAGAGCAGAAATATGAGCATTGTGTTTATTTTCATTTCCGTATCTTCCTCTCTGCCCATATGTACTTTTATGTATATCTTATCCAGCTACCAACGTGTCCTTCCTCTTATCTGGCCATCCACTCTTCTATGTCTATCTGACTCTATCCATCAGTCTACCTCTGTGTTTATCTAATTCTTGATTATAGGAAAGGAAAGAAATCTGCAGGTAAAAAGAGAGAGAGAGAGAGAGAGAGAGAAAGAGAGAGAGAGAGAGACAGACAGACAGACAGACAGACAGACAGACAGACAGAGACAGAGACAGAAACAGAGAGGGGGGGAGAGGGGCAGGAGGAAGGATAGTAATGTAAGAACTGTGTTTATCTACCTGTCTGTCTATCGCCCATCCTGTTTGTCCTTCTGGCTACATATCATGTCATTATATAAGCCGTATCTATCTATCTTTCAACCTATCGTTTTCTATCCATCTTGATTTTCTTTCCATCTGTCTGCCTGTCCAACTGGGTAACAATCTATCTGCCTGTCTGTCTGTCTACGTGTGTGTTTATGCATCAGTGCACAATAGGAGGTGGAAAAATCCGCTGGTAAACAGAAGGGGGGGGGGGGACCTGGGAAATAGAGGGAAGCAAATTATCTTTGTTCATCTACCTGTCTGCCTATTTACTTATTTGTACATCTGTATAGCTGTGTATCTACCTATCTACCTGTCAGTTTACCTGTGTGTATATCTATCTCTGTTTACTTACCTGCCTGTTTATATGTTTATCTTTGCACTCTACTACACGAAAGAGACAGCATGATTAAAGGGGAGAGAAGCGATGGGAGACACACAGAGGGTTGGTAATCTGAGATCTGTATATCTAACTGTGTATCTGTCTTCCTACCTACCTACCTTTCTGCCTCTGCCAGCATCTACCTATGTTCATTTCTTTGTTTAGCTGTTTGTCTATCTCTCAGTGTAGTAAATGAGGGAAATCTGTAAACAGAATGGGGAAGAGAGGAGAGCAACAGATGGAGTATTCGTAACATGAGAAGGCTATCTTCAAGTCACTTTGCTTGTTTTATCTGTCTCTGACCGTCTGGGTATCGCTGAATGCGTACCTGTATATCTACCCATCCATCTTCATCAGAATTTTATCTATGTCATTCTGTCTATGAATTTTACACTACAGGATATGAAAGAGGTCAGGTGCTTCGCTCATCTCGCGTGCACGCACGTAAAATATTGACTATAGGTCTTTTACACTAAGTCTGCCTTATATTTCGTCCATTTGTAGCATATTTCATACGTCTCATATGTAGGAAAACAGAGTGATGTTGCTCTTCAATTTTTCCACAGTATTTCTTTAAGACTAGCATCATACTGAGTACTAGTCTAGTGTTACAACTTAAGTTGGAGAGATGGCAATATTATGCGACGTAAAAACGGCATAGCCCCATCTTTATTCAGTCCACTGACAATCACACTTCTTACGCCTAGCATTATTTCTCACACTCGCCCCCTCCACTTAAAACTTCCAGATCCCTTTGTCCGCGTGTTCTGAATGACCCGGCCTAAAGATTCATGGTCTGGGAAATTACGGGAAAGGTTTTAAGTGGGAAAGTTGTAGATCCGGCGTCTTTCTTCCAGACCTGTCATGATTAAGGGAGCTGGATTATATGATGGTGTATGATGCAAGGTGGTGTGGGTGACACTGTTAGTGAGTGGGGGTATAATAATGATGGATGGCTGTGATACTGATGATGGTGATGATGATGATGATGATGATGAACATCATCATCATGTTAAGAAACAGGAGGAGGAGGAGAAAAAGAACCGTTATTAAATATTATTCTGAAAACTTTGTTGTGCTCCAAGATGTCACTGAGTTTTGAAATTCATCGTTCATTATCTCGTTCTTTCTTAATAAAATGTGTCAGTATTAATGTCTGCAACTGCATATGCACGAAGGAAGTAAATTAAACTGAATATAATTTTATTATATAATGTGAAGTGTCAGGACAAAGGTCCATGCAGTCCATTTAAATGCTGAGCTTCATTAAATATTTTCTTCGCTATTTTTCGCAATGTCAGATTTCATAAAAAATTGTTGTACAACATTAGAAACTGTAAATGGAAAAAGTTTTTGTTTCATGTTAATACCAGCATCGTATTGAAAAGAGTTGTACTCATATAAATTTGTTAAGCCACAAGCAAAATTTAGCAGACACTTCTCTGACAGCTGTGATAATAGTGTTGTGTTACAGGAACTGTTTTTGTAGCAAAGTGAAGCAGACAATAAAACAAGAATGAGACGGAAGGATACTCTTTTGTTTTGAGAGGAATGAAGGAAAATGGAAGGCAGGAGACAGTGCTAGTAGGGAAGACAATTGTCGGTGAATTTTGTTGATGGCTTTACATCCTGAAGGGAGTTGGGTCAAAGGCAAGCTGCTTAGTGGGCCATCGAGTACGGTAGGAGATTATACACTTCTTCTACTACTTCTCTTTTCTGGTTAATATTTCTAAGCTGTGAGAGGCTTGATATGTTTTTTTCTACTGATTTGTACAGTCGAGGACAAGTGCTCGTCTAATTCACCTAATTCTTCCTGTCACTTTTTTTATCAACATTTCTGAGCTGCGAGAGACTAGGTAGGTTTCTTTGTTTAGATACGATTTTTACCTCCCCCAGGCGGAGTCCGACGAGGTATTGGTTTTAGTCTAGTTTGTTTGTGTATTTGTTTGTTTCTTTGTTTGTTAGCAACAATACGTAAAAACGGCTGAATGATATTATGTGAAACTTTCAGGATATGTGGGCACTGGTGTCCAAAGAGAGTAATTAAATTTTGGAGGTAACTGAGTGATCGAGAAAGGTCAAAATCAAGGTAACGGATATCCAGAGGGCTATAACTTGAAAACGGTTGAAGATAGAGATATTTATTATTGAAATATACAGGAACTCGTAATATGGGCTTTCATTTAGCACCAAAACCTTTGACCTGGAATGATTTTGAAAAGTCAAACTCAAGGTCACGGATATTCAGGGGGCTGTAACTCGAAACTGATTGAAGAAAGATATTTACTACTGTCAACATATCGGTAACCCCATTTGGGTTTTTTAATTGGTACCTTGACCTTTGACCGTAAGTGACCTTGAAAGATCAAACTCAAGGTCACGGATACTCAGGAGGTTATAACTCGAAAAATGGTTAAAGGTAGAGAGATTTACTATTACCAAGATAAAGTAAGTCTCATATGGGCTTTCATTTGGCAGCATGACCTTTGACCTTGAATGACCTTGAAAGGTCAGATGCAAGATCAGGGATTTTCAGAGCCCATTACTTGAAAACATTTGAGCCATTACCCTAGACTTTAATTGTACACTGATACTATATGACAGAAACGAGTCAGTATTTAACAGCAATAAAATGACTGCTGTCAGGCGAGGTTTGTTGTGCCTGGCACCACTTGTTCTTTATGATTCTCCAGGGAGGAAAGTGACGGGCATGTCCCATGTGTGATGCAGGCACAGTGGAATAGTTTCCCTCAGAATATATCTTGGTCTCTCTGGATGTCTCTTGATTCTCTGGGTCTCTTCTTGCACCGTCACGTGTGGAAGGAGAGAACATTAAAGGATCGATTTCTCTCCCTGACTGAACAAACAAGGGAGTGTACTAGTAAAAGGAAAGATGGTATATGGAGTGTGTTATGGGGAGAAGCGCCATTCCTGAGGAGAGAGGATGAAATGATGATGATAGGACAAAATGAGAGAGTATTTGATGGAGGATTTACTGTGGTGTCATGGTAAAAGGGGTCGCTAATGAACAGGAATACAGAAATCCCTAGATATTGAAGCTTCCACACAGGATACAGTGTCAGACAAGAGGTGGATTGACTCTTACCAGATGAGGCTTTCAATGGTAGAGGTGTTCAGTACCTCTCCTTAATAGCTTCAGTTCTTTTAGTCCAGAAACATTGTTACCTCGAGTGTTAATTGATTTTGCACTCTCACATCTTTCTCTCTCTCTCTCTCTCTCTCTCTCTCTCTCTCTCTCTCTCTCTCTCTCTCTCTCTCATCCACCCCAACATCCACACCCACACCTACACCCACATTACACATATCATCTTCACTTTCGTAATGGCCACACTTGTGTTGATTAGCTGCCATGAACGCTGAAGCAACTGGGTAATTAGACTGACACAACCACACCGAGGAGTGGATGGAGTTAGATGAAGCGAGTACGGACGCCTTCATGTGGTGGCACCGACTTAACCAGGCTGCTTCACTGCCTGGCTGCACAAACTTCCTGAAGCTTCTTCCATCACCTCCTTTAGCAGGATGGTGGGCTGCAGGAGAAGGGACAGGTTAGGACTACAGTCCACCGGGCTCACTATCAGATGAGCCTAGAAAATAGCGGTAGCAGTACAGTTGCGATTTTTCCCATTTTATTATTACTACCATAAGACTATTTCATTAAGCACTGAAGAGACTTTTTAGCCTGGAGGACTTAGGTATAGCTGTCATTATGCCCTTTACTGGTTGAGGTTCGTCGTGAGCTGAACATAAGAATCTTTTGGTAGCAAAAGCTTCATAAAAAATGAACATTTCAGTAGTAGTGGTGGTGGTGGTGGTAGCAGTAGTGGTAGTAGTAGAAGTAGTAGTACAGTAGTAGTATTTGTAGTAGTAGTAGCAGTAGTAGTAGTAGTAGTAGAAGTAGTAGTAGCCTAGTAGTAGTAATAGTAAGTGGCAGTAGTTGTACGGTGGCATTAGTAGATGCAGTAGTACGGTGATGGTAGTGGTGGTGGTAGGACTAACTCAGTTTCAACTGAACGAAAATCCGGTGGACTGCAGGCAGTTGTCATTCTTCTGTCGGGCACATCCCTTTAGGAGGGGACAGTGAGAGGACTAAGGCATGTTTGTATCACCAAGCAATTCCACCTTCAGTGATACTGATGCCACCACGTGATGGTGTCCCTTACTTGCACCGTCATCTAATTCAAGGAGTTATGAGTTCCAGTACAGTTACGCCATATTTTAGTTCATGTTAGTTGCAGGTACCCATCATCCACTCACTCAATGTAGCGATTTCTTGTAGCCCCTTCCCGTCACTCAGCCTCTCTCCTTTCTTACGGTGTTCTTTCTATGATCATGTCCTCATTCTTAGGTTGTCTCTTTTTGGTTGCATTCTAACAAGTGGCTAAGGAGACATCGTAGCCACTCTTCCTTAGCAGAGGAGTCTACCGAGTATAGCAGTGCCAGGACGTGAAGGCGTCCCTCTGCAGCACCTACCCCTCCTATCACTTCCTCATTTAGTACATACTGTCCCCCACCTCTCACTCATATACACGTTGCATTGAAAGTGGATAGTTCCATACATCTTTCCCCTTCAAACACGGCGCCTTCCTTTTATTTAACTCACATTCAGTTCCCTTCCTTCTTACTACACCCTCTCAAGCTCATTTACCATCCTTTGTTGTTCTTTCTCGCTCTCCCTCCGCAATAAAATGGCGGAGGAAGATCAACATAAGCCGCTTCACTGCACTGTTTTTTTTTTTTTTTTCAAGCTTATTCTTGTAACTTCTGACTGATGTTATTTACTTAGAGTAGACGTATAATTGAAAAGATGCTTAAGATTTAAATGACTGCACATACCTTTAATCTGTCCATTTCTTAAGCTTACAGCAAATTAGATTACCTCATTATTTTTGTATCATCAGTAATTACCGAAAAAAATAGTGTTTCACTTACGATCATTATTATATTTCCTTGCAAATAGTTTACTGAAAACCCTGTGACAACCCTTAACAAGCCCAGCACTCCCTCTCACCTACAACTGTCACTGTCTCATCTTTATTTGACCCAGATTTTCGTCTTTTTTGCAGCTCATTTCCTGTAGCTAAGTAGCCATAAGTTAGTACTAGGAATCTACTTTTTTTTTTCCCACAACACCTCGTGATTAGTGCTATCATTTCTTGTTAATGTATTTTTTCGATTCTGCATCGCAGAGGGGACATGACATTTTTAGGCCAAGTTAAAGCGAAATTAAAATAGAACAAGAGGATAATCAGCACTATATAACAGCCTTGTCTCGTATATATTAACTGCTAACACAGTATCCAACAGCAATCTCTCGCAACAGCAACTAGGACGCGAGAAGTATACTGTATATCCAAGTACTTAGTATTAAATCAACCGTGTCCCTATCCCGCCCCCATTGCCTAACTACCCCTGCTGTGAGGCGATGGACAGTGCTAAAACTTTTTATGGTATGCTCCTGTATACAACTGTTAACTATTTTTACTGCCATGCGAGACAGCTGTGAGACTAGAGTGGCGTTAGTGATGGGGAAATGCTGGATTGTGTGTGTGTGTGTGTGTGTGTGTGTGTGTGTGTGTGTGTGTGCGTAGAATATCATGATTCGCGACAAGCACCATAATCTCATGCTAATCTCTTCACGTAGCTGGGCATTCAACACAAAGAGATGAAAATTTTACATCTAGTTAAAGTGAGCTGAATATAGAAGGTCCCAGGCGAGTTTTAGAGGAATACCCTCGTAGTCAACAGCTTCCTGGCCAGAACGGATGAGAAAGAAACCTTTAGTATATCGGGAGTGGAATAACTACAGGATGCGACCATGGCGTAAAACAGGTACTGATAGATACACATAGATAGACTGATAGATAGACAGATAGAAAGAGATGGAAACAGACGCGAGACGGGCAAACGGAGTAAAAGATCCACACACACACACACACACACACACACACACACACACACACACACACATAGGGAGAGGGTTAGGGAAGCTGAAAGGAAATAGTTAAGGAAATGCATCAAAAGAGGCTGATAACAGAGGAAAAGAGGTCTGAGTCCGTGAAAGGAGAGAGAGAGAGAGAGAGAGAGAGAGAGAGAGAGAGAGAGAGATGTGAGTGGCAGAGGAAGTCTAAGGAAGGAAAGAAGTGGAAAAAATATAAAGACTGGAAAAGTAGAAAGCTAGCTTATTTTTGAGTCGAGGTGGAGGAGAACAAGAGAGAGAGAGAGAGAGAGAGAGAGAGAGAGGCGAATGGTGCGTGGGAGGGAATGAGAGAGTGTAAGACAGTGAAGGAAAAGGCAGAGACGGAAGGGGCGGGGAAAGATGGGAACAGGAAGGAGGAAGGTGGATAGGAAGAGAAGTACGGGAGGGGAAGGAAATTGTGGGGAAGAGGAGTGGGGTGGGAAGGCAGAGCGGAATAAAGTTAAATGAAGGTGAAGTGAGCGAAGGAAGAAAGAATGAAGACGTCTTGAAGAAAAATGTGTTGGAGGTGTGTGTGTGTGTGTGTGTGTGTGTGTGTGTGTGTGTGTGTGTGTGTGAAAGGCATACAGACAGAAAAATATAGACAGACAGAAAAAAAACAGACTGAGACAGAGACCTAAAGTTTGAGTGAACGTGTGTGTACAAAAGACTGAAAAGAATATAAAATTAGAAGTCAAAGCAAACAAAAGATTGGGAAAATATATAAAGTTTAAAAGCCACTGGAGAAAAATGAAGAAAAATTGGGAACAGGAAATACAGGAGAGCTTAACACAAAAAAGAGAAGGAAATTAAAAAGAATCAAAACCAGTGCAGTATAGGGGAAAATTTCATATATCAATCTGTCTTCTCCTTTTCCTTCCTTTCCTTCTCTCTGTCTCTGTGTCTCTGTCTCTGTCTGTCTGTCTGTCTGTCTGTCTGTCTCTCTCTCTCTCTTTCTCTCTCCCCATGTGCCCTTTTCTCCCTTCTGTTCCTCGTTCTTATACTATATTCGATAGTTTTTCGTTTTCCTTTCAGTTCTTTTACGAAAGAGAGTAAGAGGGTGGGGGGGAGCACTCCTATTTTTTTTTTTCTGACGGACGTAAATTATTTGCTAAATATAATAATGTTTATCTCTATATATAATCTCAAAGACCATCTCTTTATGTATGTACAGTATTTCTTAGATATTCCGATATACTCTATTCTTTACCGTTGGTTTCTTATCATCATCTCTCCGACCCACGCTCCTTTTCATTTTTCCTTCTCTTCAGTTTTTGCTTCTCTCCCGTCGTTCAGATTTTTCTCTCCTTCTTTCTTCATATTCTCAACTATTCCTCCCCTGTTTCCTCTCCGTCCATCCCTCCTTCCCTCCCTTCCTTGTCTCCCATTTATTCCACTCTTCCTATTCTTTCTCCGTCTCTCTCAACCCCCCTCCCTCTCAATCCCTCCCTACCTCACTCTCCCTCCATCTCTCCCTACCTCCCTCCCTCTCTATCCCTCCTCCCCTCCATTTCCTCTCATCTCTCTCCCTCACTTTCTTCTTCTGCAGCTCACAAACTTTACCATTCAATACGCTATTCATAATCCAGATGACTTGCCCATAATAATATCCTATGACACATTTCTTGAGTGATAGATAAAACCGACTCTCATAATGGTCTTTCAACCATTTTCCCTTTTTTTTTTTTTTTTTCCTAGCCTTACTTAATTATACATTTCCCCCTTTTGCCATTTTTGCATCTTTCTTTTGTCTTACCCTTCTTTACTCCTCTTTCCTATTTCCTTCCCCACCTTTTTAATCTCCCCTTTCTCTTCCTTCCTTTTCGCCTATCCTTTCCTCCTGTTTCTTTTTCCTCCTCCCTTTTTCCTTTTCATCTTTTCTCTTTACCCTTTCCTCCTCTCTCGGCATTAATGAAGGATAAGACTCTCTCTCCCACTACTCTTTCAACTTTTCCTTTTTCCATTCTTCGTCATCCACCTCCAACTCCCGTCCAGCCGAAGGGAATAGCAGCAAGGGAGCATGAATCTATTTCTTCCCTTGGTATAGATTATCTTTCTTTTTTCCCATTGTTGTCACAGTATTTAATCAGCCTGTTTTTGATGCACGGGTTCTATAAAGTCCTCATTGGCAACGAGTGTCCATTAATCCTTTCAGAACGATACTATATCGGAACCTTTTATTTTTTTTTTAATGACTGACGATTATATTCATATCTCAGAAACCTAAAAATAATCCCAAGCATCATGACCGAAAAAATCTCCAAGCACCACGACGTAATAAGTCAAAACATGCGAACCACGACGTAAGAGAAACAGCGTAAAAAATCTCAAGCCTTCGAACCACGACGTAAAAAAAGGACCACAACGTAAAAAACGAAACACTCGTAAAATAAGAACCACGATGAAAAAAAAAAAACACACAGAGTAAAGAAAGAACCACGACGTAAAAAAAGAACCACGACGTTGAAAAGAACGACGACGGAAATAAAATGAACCACAAAGTAAAAAAAAATCCTCTCAAGCATACGAACCACAACATAAAAGAAATCATACGAACCACTACGTAAAAAATCCTCCAAATTACGAACTACGACGTAAAACAATCGCTAGGCACACGAACCAAGACGTAAAAAAAATCCGCGAAATTACGAACCATTACAAATATATATATATATATATATATATATATATATATATATATATATCTATATATATATATATATATATAGATAGGAGGGAGAAGGAAGCAAAGGCCATGAGCCCGCAGTAACAGTTCCTTCCAAGAGAAAAACAAAATACAATAGAGAGCCAAATTCAAGATCCGATCATTTTGAGATGCCTGGACACATTGCGTTTGAAAGACTGGAGATCATAGGCAGCAGGAAATACAGACAGAGGGAGACAGTTCCAGAGCTGACCTGTTGCATAAATGAAAGACTGGGAGTAACGGTTAACTCTTGCATTAGAGAGTTGGACAGAAAAGGGATGAGAGTTTGCTGCCAGACGGGTGCTACGCGCCCGTCGTAGAGGTGGAGGAATGCAAGCAGACAATTCAGAGGAGCAGTGACCATTAAAGTAGCGATAGAAAAGAAATAAAGATGCAACAGTGCGGCGAAGAGACAGAGGTTGAAGGGAGTCAGTAAGAGGAGGAGAGTTAATGAGACGAAAAGCCTTTGACTCCACCCTATTGAGAAGGGCTGTATGTGGGGAGCCTCCCCACACATGAGAGTTGTACTCCACACAGGGGCAGATAAAACCCCTGTATAGAGCCAACAATTGTGCAGGGGTAAAGAAAGAGCGGAGTCGGCTTAGCACACCCAATCTCTTGGAAGCAGATTTTACAAGAGATGTAATATGATCTTTCCAAGATAAGTCCCGAGTAAATGAAATCCCAAGCATGTTCAAGGATGATGCAAGATTAAGCTGAATATTATTAAACATTAATGGGTATACCTGTGGAAGATTTTGTCGGGTTGATAGGTGTAAGAACTGAGTCTTAGATGCATTAAAAACAACCATATTATTTTTACCCCAGTCAGAGACACGAGCCAAGTCAGACATTAGGTGTGCCATAGCCTCATCCCCTGTTTGTTGAAGCAACTGTTGTGATGGGCGTTGCGGGAACCGAATGGAAAGGTGAAGGGTGGAGTCATCAGCGTATGACTGGACAGAGTTAGATGTACAGCTTAGAGATCATTGATGAATAAAAGGAAGAGAGTTGGTGATAGGACAGAGCCCTGAGGAACACCACTGTTGATAGATCTAGGAGAAGAACGATGGCCGTCTACAACAGCGGCTATAGAACGACCAGAAAGGAAGCTAGCGATGAAGGCACAGATAGAAGGATAGAAACCGTAGGAGGGCAGTTTGGAAATTAAAGATTTATGCCATACTCGATCGAAAGCCTTTGAGATGTCAAGTGCAATGGCAAAGCTTTCGCCAAAGTCCCGAAAGGAGGATGACCAGGAGTCTGAAAGGTAGGAGAAGATCGCCAGTGAAGCGTCCCTGACGGAACCCATACTGACGATCGGAAAGAAGGTTGTGATAGGAAAGAGGCCTTAAAATTTTTCTATTGAGAATTGACTCGAAAACTTTTGAAATACAGGACGTTAAAGCAATTGGACGATAGTTGGAGAGTTGGGAGTGGTCACCCTTCTTTGGGACTGGCCGAATGAGAGCAAACTTCCAGCAAGAAGGAAAGGTACAAGTTGACAGACAAAGGCGAAAGAGTTTGCCTAGGCAGGGTGTAAGCACAGAAGCACAGTTCTCGAGAACAACAGAAGGACCCCATCAGGCCCTTATGCCTTGTTAGTACTGAGGCCAGTGATGGCAGAAAATACATTAACTGAAGAAATTTTAATGTCAGCCATGAGGAAGTCAGAGGGAGGAAGTGATGGAGGAACAGCACCGGAATCGTTTAAGGTGGAATGGGAGGAGAAAGTCTGTGTGAAGAGATCTGCTTTATCAGTAGAAGAAATAGGTACAGAACCATCAGAGTAGAAAAGAGGAGGGAAGGATGATGAGGTAAAGTTGTTAGAAAGATTTTTGGCAAGGTGCCAGAAGGAGGCGGGAAGAATTCGAGTTGGAGAGTTGAGAGCATTTAGTATGGATGAAATTATTTTTAGTAGAGCGAAGAACAGACTTAACACGATTCCGGGCAGAAACGTAAAGATGATGTGATTCAGGGGTGGGTTGGCTCCAGTACCTTTTGTAGGCCCTTTCCTTGTTGCGGACAGCATTAGAACAAGCGTGATTAAACCAAGGCTTTCTTGCGTTAGTCAAAGGATATGAGAAAGGAATGTATGCTTCCATGCCCAAGAGAATAACCTCCGTAATGCGCAAGGCACACTCAGATGGCTCCCGGCCATGGAAGCAATAATCATTCCAGGGAAAATCAAAGTACTGCCTGAGGGCCTCCCAGTCCGCGGCTCCAAAATGCCACAGACGACGTTTCCCTGGAGGGTCCACAGGCCATACCGGAGTGATAGGACAGGTTAAGGTAATAAGGTTGTGATTGGAGGAGCCCAACAGAGAGAAAAGATTAACAGAGTAAGCAGAAGGATTAGTTGTGAGGAAGAGGTCAAGTATGTTGGAGCTGTCTCCAAGGCGGTCAGGGATACGGGTAGGGTGCTGTACAAGCTGCTCTAGGTCATTAAGGATAGAAAAGATGTAGGCTTGTTCACCAGGTGGATCCGTGAAAGGAGAGGAGAGCCAAAGGTGGTCGTGAACATTGAAATCTCCTAGAATGGAGATTTCAGAGAAAGGAGAAATGGATAGAATGTGTTCCATCGATGAAGTAAGATAGTCAAAGAATTTTTGATAGTCAGTAGAATTAGGGGATAAGTAAACAGCACAGATATATTCAGTCAGAGAATGACAGGAAAGCCGAAGACAGAGTGTAGAGAATTCAGAAGAATCGAGTTCAGGAACACGAGAGCAAGATAAGTCGTTGCGTATATATACACAACAGCCACCTTTGGCTTTGAAATGAGTATAGAGAAAGTAGGAGGATACAGAAAAGGGTTTGCTGTCAGTTGCCTGATAAATATATATATATATATATATATATATATATATATATATATATATATATATATATATATATATATATATATAATTATCCCCCAAATGTACGAATCATGATGCAAAAATCCCTGAATCATGTCAAATAAATCACTAAGCATCCAATCCACGACGCTTAAAAAAAAAAAAAAAAAATCATGTCACACGAATCACGAACTTCCTGAATCGTGTCTTTACAAATTCCCATTAACCCGTCACGTCCCAAGGTTTTCCGCACCTCCGACATCCCCCAGTCACGAGGTATTTTCGAATTTTTTTTTTTTGGCTAAAACCTTCGCTTTTGGTGAGAAACATCGAAAATTCATAGAGAAATCGCTCACCTGAGCTTTAAAATACCCAATCCAGGTAGGAGTTCCTCCTTACCTGACTGGGTTTTCTAACATGCTGGCACCAAAGAAAACGAGTTCTATGGGAGGGTAACTATTTTTTCCACTCATAAACGGTATTTATTTATTCAATTGTTACGAATGTATATGTAGTATGAGAGTATATTGGTTTTCAAGCAGTAATAAAGGCATTATAAGCATTGTTTCAGTCACTAACTAATCACCATACCTGACCTTTTTTTGCCACATTACCTGATCATTATTTCTGGCTGTTTCTTCTTCTAATGCTATGTAAACATTGTCCTCCACATTGTCATCGATTGGGGAATCACTCTGGCCCTGAATATCTTTACTAGCCAGGTCACTGGTAACAGGTCCTTTGCCAAGACAATGGCGTGACAGGGGGAGGGGGGAGGTTATGCGGTGTAAGGCATTGTCCCTACTTGGCATCTTGTAGAGGAATAGAGGAAGGTGTCCCATGTATACATACGAAAAATGACGCGCGAAAATTGAAAATTGTGCAAATTAGGGACGTTGCTATTGCACGACGTACTGGTACGTCGCCGGGACTGGCAAATGCAAATCGTTGCAATGTACCCATATGTCGACAGGACGGGGCGGGTTAATATACGAACCAAGAGTAAAAAACTGGCAACATCACATCTGACATGAAAAAAATCACTCACGTCTGGTTGACTGGCATGTTGCATATTTTTTTTTGTAACCTCTCTCTCTCTCTCTCTCTCTCTCTCTCTACTACTACTACTACTTATTCATTTTTACCACTGTCCTTTATGAATGCACTTCGGTATCATAACTAAAATATCAAATATTCTATCATCATCATCATCATCATCATCATTACGATCACCATCATCATCATCATCATCATCAAGAAAAAAAATCGAATACATCATCGTAGTGAATGGGTTACACAATGGACTGACGGTGCTATAAATACGAAGAAAAATGAGAAATAAACAAATAATGAAAGGAATATATTATGCAGTGCAATTCGTTTCATAAATTATTGTTGTTTCAGAGTGCTAAACTGGAGAGAGAGAGAGAGAGAGAGAGAGAGAGAGAGAGACAGAGGTATATATATATATATATATATATATATATATATATATATATATATATATATACTGTTATTTTTATCATTGTAAGCATTTGTAGGATTTATTAAAAATTGATACTGTAGCTGATACTCTCAATCACCAAGTCCCTAACATCTTCCTAAGCGATTTATTTTGCTTGTTACACCTTACTGTCCTCTTCTGTCTTACATAAAGCCATTTGATTATTGCAATACTCTGCATTAGTAACGTATAAAAGGATATTAATCAGCTGTTTTCAAAATTAAATAGCAAAGTAAGAGGTGTTAGGGAGATTCCTTACACGACAAGAATACGAGCCCCAGACCTGAGAAAGTAGGAGAGAGAAATGTGAGAAAGGGAGATAAGAAAGTGAGATAGCGAGACTTAAAATCGACTGACGGTAAAATTAAATCGTTATCGCACCTTCAGAAACTCTCTCTCTCTCTCTCTCTCTCTCTCTCCGAAGTGAATAAGATAAAGTAGCTGCAATTTTTTGTTGGTATTAAGTCGAGAGAGAGAGAGAGAGAGAGAGAGAGAGAGAGAGAATGCGTGTATGTATGCTGTGTGTGTGTGTGTGTGTGTGTGTGTGTGTGTGTGTGTGTGTGTGTGTGTGTGACCTTTGACCCTTCAGTAAGAGTCCCTTCCTGTCCAGTGAACAGAAAACAAGCCGAAAAAATGAAGGGAGAGAGAGAGAGAGAGAGAGAGAGAGAGAGAGAGAATGTTAAATACAGCGCCAAAACTCCTAATTACGCCCTCCGCCTGAAGGGGTTAATGAGGATCGTCTATTAACTGGGCTAACAAGATCCAACAGGGGTCATTACATCTGAAACACACCCTTAATTAACCCACCTTGATTAAGGATAATAGACTGGCAATTACAGGTAAATTTATCTTGCGGTAATTAGCGGTCAGTATGCAATTGGATGCAGGTAATTAACGAGCAATTTTAAATATACAGAATAGTCCGTAATTAGCGCTTCGTTAAAGGCAAATATATCATGCGATAATTAGCTGTCAGTATCCAGATTGATAGAGGTAATTAAGAAGCATTTTTATATTTACAGGATAATCCGTAATTAGAGCTTCGTTAGAGGTTCCCATGGCTGTTCTTGCGTCATACAACGTGTGTGGTAGTGATGTGTGCAGTTGTCGTAGTTAAGAAAAGAAAAACTGAAAAATCTGCCCCATAGTTGACTGGGTGTGTACATGAATATCTGAGAGCTCTGATTAACTCGCGCATAAGTGACGTGTGTGTGTGTGTGTGTGTGTGTGTGATAAAAAAAAAAGTTTGGTAATGCGGTGGAAGTTAAATGTGAGGTGAGATGGATGATGGAGTTCCCTCAGTCCACGCACAAACCACCAACACAAAACTCCATGGCTACGATCACAAACAACTTCCATCATCACAACCGCAACCATCATCAACAACGATTCGCAACCACCACTAATAACTATGGTCAGTTGCATCAGCCATATCCACCACAACACAATCACTACCATCAACACAGTCATCAGGTACGACCACACCCAAGCAGCACCACCACAACCACCACCATTAGCACAACCATTCCATAGTCACTACATCGACCATCTGTAGTATAACCAGCCACAGCCATCACCACAATCAGCCACCACCATCACCACAATCACCCACCGCTACCACCACAACCAGCCACAACTATCACCACAGCCAACCACCATCACCACGACCAGCCATTGCCATCACCACAACCACCTATCAGCATCACCACAACCAACCATCACCAGCCACCAGCATCACCCCAACTACTCACCACCATCATCACAACCACCCACCACCATCACCACAACCAGCCACCGGCATCATTAGTATAACCAACCACCGCCATCTCCACAACCAGCCACCACCCTCACCACACCAGCCACCACCATCTCCACAACCAGCCACCACCCTCACCATAACCAGCCACAACCCTCACCACAACCAGCCACCGCCATCAACACAACCAGCCACCACCATCTCCACAACCAGCCACCACCCTCACCACAACCACCCACCGCCATCACCGCAACCAGCCACCGCCATCAACACAATCAGCCACCGCCATCAACACAACCAGCCACCGCCATCAACACAACCAGCCACCGCCATCAACACAAAAATCCAACTCCATCACAACAACCAGTCATCGCCGATACCACCAAAAAACACCACCATCACCACAACCAACCACCACCAACACCAACACAACCAACCACCAGTAAGAAAACTATCACCAACACAGTCTATCACCACCAACAGAACCGACCACCACCAACAAAACAAACCACCACCAACACAACCAACCACCACCAACACAATCTGTCTCCACCTACACAACCAACCACCACCAACAAAATAAACCACCACCAACAAAACTAACCACCACCATCACCAGAACACATCCAGGCACCACCATCGCCACAGCATAACCAACCACCACCATCACCACAACCACCATCAACTATAACAGCGATTCACAGCCACTCCCTTTAACTCCAATCAATCCTTCCATCTAACATCCATAACCAGCAACAACCGAAACCACCAACAATAACCACCATCAGCCACAACCACATCTACAACCACCAACACAACCCACCACCACCACCATAACCTATCTATCTATTTATTTATCTACCTATTTATAGGCAGACTCCATCCTCCCGTAAGGGATGGTCATTTATCTTTGAGTTAGTGGTTTTATGGGGAGGGACATACCACCCAAAAAGTCAGCATAAGAGATATCCACAACCATGACCTCCAGCAGCTACCACAGTCACCGCAAGTACCAACATTATGCAAGAGTACCTCTCCTGCAGAATTTTTTGAAGGTTTTGGAATCAAAGGTTTTCGCCAGAGTCTGCATTTGTTACCTTACTGATATTCTTCTCTAGACCACTGCCAGGAGAGAGAGAGAGAGAGAGAGAGAGAGAGAGAGAGAGAGAGAGAGAGAGAAAGAGAGAGGGGGGGAAACACAAAATAGAAGATAATATTATTCGTACTACCAGTGATAATGAAACTTTAAATGTCTAAGAGATACAGTCCATTTCATCAGGCACTCTGCTGATAGTTTCCTCTGCATGTTTGTTTTCCTGCTTCTTTTTCTGGATCATGTAAACCTCACTGATTATTTTAGTATGATGATGATGATGATAAAAATTAATATGGAAGTTATGGTGATGATGAAAAAGAAGACGATTAAGGCATAAACGACAAAATATGAAGGTAAAATCTAGACAAAGAAAAACTAAGCCTAGAACACAATATCATAAAAACAGATCGAGTCCGAAAAGGGGGGGGGGCAAGATACGATGACAACTTGAAAATACAAAGAGGGGAAGAACAAGGGTAAGAGCGAAAAGAAGAAAAAGAGAGACTGGTAAAAGACAGGAAAAAAAAAAAAAAACATTTACAGACATTTAGGACGGATGGACGAAATGAGAGAGAGAGAGAGAGAGAGAGAGAGAGAGAGAGAGAGAGAACTTTGGGATAGAATAAATAGATAAACACTAAAGATAAGGAGGGGGGGGGTGCAAGCAAGGGATGGGAAAAAATTGAGGACGAACAAGAGAGACAAAAGAAGGGACAGACAGAACAAGGAGAAAATTAAAAAGGATCGTGAGAAGGAGAAAGAGCGAAAATTTACAAACTGATAACCGTGTGGTAGGTGGGGGCGCTCACCATCCATTCACTCGATGTAGTGCTGCTCTCGGGTGTCTGCCCTTTCCTCTCCATCCTTCTTTCCTTCCATTCTCTTCTGTCTTTCTTTCCTTCATTCTTTCCTTGTCCTTCTGCCTACGGGTGACTTTACACTCCCTCTTCTGTCTTTCTTTCCTTCATTCTTTCCACTTCCTTCAGCCGGTGGGTGACTCTACACTGAGTGACAAGCCAAATGGTTTCCTGTGCACCAGGAAACCATTTACTGCGCTGGGTAGTAACCATATAATCAAATTTTGGCGCCTTGTGGTTTAGTGGGTAATTATTGCGCTCCAATCGGATTGAGCCGGTGAAGGTTTATATCCAAGGGGTGGTTGGGGTTGATTGCTCATGTAATGTCACTCAGGGATGAGTGAGTCTGGTCACTCTCATCTTAAATGTCGGGACCAACTGCCTAGCCCCGGGCTCCTACGCTCCTCATGGGGCAGTGTAGGATTGGATGATGGATGGAGGGATGGATAACATCTGAAGCGGAAAACGAAATATATCCGAATTTGGTAAATGTCTGTTAACTCTGCATAGTTTGTCAAATCCAGTGAATCAAACTGTTGGCGTTACTGGAAACAACACTAAAGTCCTGCATCCTGAGAGAAAAAAAAAATGTTTGACTGCATAGGGTTTTACTGGACAAAATAATCGGTAGGATAAAGCAGACTAAATACTTACCGGTAAGTTCTGAAATCTCTCAAAAATATATATTTTTTTTAATCCAATTTTTTTAATTCTTTCACCTTACGATTATAATCACCCTTAGGATTTTTTTTTTTCAAGCTGAGAAGGTGATTTTCAGCTTTCGTTAGTCCCTTCACTACCAGGACACTCAGTAAAGTTGATGACATTAGCCTGGAAATGGGAAGGACAATATGGAAATTACGTCATAGAATTAATGGGATTAACTGGTGGGCTATCTCTGGTTTGTCTCTGCTGAATAAAATCGTCTCTTCCAAGAGAGATAAACGCTTGAGTGTCAGTATGCCAATAAAAGAATGAGGGAGGTAGTTTTTTTTTTTTTAATGGTTTGAAGTCATACGGTTCGTCTGTGGTGAATAAAAGTTTGTTGCAAGTGGGGATTAGCATGAGTTCCACCATCCTATTAAGAAATTTAGGATCTTGTGTGTGTGTGTGTGTGTGTGTGTGTGTGTGTGTGTGTGTGTGTGTGTGTGTGTCTGTGTGCTCTTCTAACTACAGTACATGCGATTCTTCTGTGCTGAATGAAATTATCTGACAAGAGAGAGAACAAATAACCAAGTCAAACCATTACACTGAAACTGTTAAGTCACCTGCCTTGACGTCACTTGGCTTCTGTAAACTTAATGATTACATTGGCTGGCCTCATTATGCAGAGAGAGAGAGAGAGAGAGAGAGAGAGAGAGAGAGAGAGAGAGATGCAAAGAAGAATCCAGAAATGAAAAATAACAAATGAAATAGGAGAAGGCAGGAATAGGAGAGAAAATACCAAAAGAACACATAAGGCCAGAGTAAAGATACTATGATTTATGCACTATGCGAGGTGAAAGAAATCGGTTTGTAAACAGAAGGGTTGGGAGAGAGAGAGAGAGAGAGAGAGAGAGAGAGAGAGAGAGAGAGAGAGAGAGGAGCAGAAATATGAGCATTGTGTTTATTTTCATTTCCGTATCTTCCTCTCTGCCCATATGTACTTTTATGTATATCTTATCCACCTACCAACGTGTCCTTCCTCTTATCTGTCCATCCACTCTTCTATGTCTATCTGACTCTATCTATCAGTCTACCTCTGTGTTTATCTAATTCTTGATTATAGGAAAGGAAAGAAATCTGCAGGTAAAGAGAGAGAGAGAGAGAGAGAGAGAGAGCGAGACAGACAGAGACAGATAGACAGACAGACAGACAGACAGACAGAGACAGAGACAGAAACAGAGAGGGGGGAGGGGGCAGGAGGAAGGATAGTAATGTATGAACTGTGGTTATCTACCTGTCTGTCTATCGTCCATCCTGTTTGTCCTTCTGGCTACATATCATGTCATTATATAAGCCGTATCTATCTATCTTTCAACCTGTCGTTTTCTATCCATCTTGATGATTTTCTTTCCATCTGTCTGCCTGTCCAACTGTGTAACAATCTATCTGCCTGTCTGTCTGTCTACGTGTGTGTTTATGCATCAGTGCACAATAGGAGGTAGAAAAATCAGCTGGTAAACAGAAGGGGGGGGGACCTGGGAAATAGAGGGAAGCAAATTATCTTTGTTCATCTACCTGTCTGCCTATTTACTTATCTGTACACCTGTATAGCTGTGTATCTACCTATCTACATGTCTGTTTATCTGTGTGTATATCTATCTCTGTTTACTTACCTGCCTGTTTATATGTTTATCTTTGCACTCTACTACACGAAAGAGACACCATGATTAAAGGGGAGAGAAGCGATGGGAGACACACAGAGGGTTGGTAGTCTGAGATCTGTATATCTAACTGTGTATCTGTCTTCATGCCTACCTACCTTTCTGCCTCTGCCAGCATCTACCTATGTTCATTTCTTTGTTTAGCTGTTTGTCTATCTCTCAGTGTAGTAAATTAGGGAAATCTGAAAACAGAATGGGGAAGAGAGGAGAGCAACAGATGGAGTATTCGTAACATGAGAAGTCTATCTTCAAGTCACTTTGCTTGTTTTATCTGTCTCTGACCGTCTGGGTATCGCTGAATGCGTACCTGTATATCTACTCATCCATCTTCATCAGAATTTTATCTGTCATTCTGTCTATGAATTTTACACTACAGGATATGAAAGAGGTCAGGCGCTTCGCTCATCTCGCGTACACGCCCGTAAAATATTGACTATAGGTCTTTTACACTAAGTCTGCCTTATATTTCGTCCAATAGTAGCATTTTTCATATGTCTCATATGTAGGAAAACACAGTGATGTTGCTCTTCAATTTTTCCACAGCATTTCTTTAAGACTAGCATCATACTAAGTACTAGTCTAGTGTTACAACTTAAGTTGGAGAGATGGCAATATTATGCGACGTAAAAACGGCATAGCCCCATCTTTATTCAGTCCACTGACAATCACACTTCTTACGCCTAGCATTATTTCTCACACTGTCCCCCTCCACTTAAAACTTCCAGATCCCTTTGTCCGCGTGTTCTGAATGACCCGGCCTAAAGATTCATGGTCTGGGAAATTACGGGAAAGATTTTAAGTGGAAAAGTTGTAGATCCGGCGTCTTTCTTTCAGACCTGTCATGATTAAGAGAGCTGGATTATGTGATGGTGTATGATGCAAGGTGGTGTGGGTGACACTGTTAGTGAGTGGAGGTATAATAATGATGGATGGCTGTGATACTGATGATGGTGATGATGATGATGATGATGATGAACATCATCATCATGTTAAGAAACACGAGGAGGAGGAGAAAAAGAACCGTTATTAAATATTATTCTGAAAACTTTGTTGTGCTCCAAGATGTCACTGAGTTTTGAAATTCATCGTTCATTATCTCGTTCTTTCTTAATAAAATGTGTCAGTATTAATGTCTGCAACTGCATATGCACGAAGGAAGTAAATTAAACTGAATATAATTTTATTATATAATGTGAAGTGTTAGGACAAAGGTCCATGCAGTCCATATAAATGCTGAGCTTCGTTAAATATTTTCTTAGCTATTTTTCGCAATGTCAGGTTTCATAAAAATTGTTGTACAACATTAGAAACTGTAAATGGAAAAAGTTTTTGTTTCATGCTAATACCAGCATCGTATTGAAAAGAGTTGTACTCATATAAATTTGTTAAGCCACAAACAAAATTTAGCAGACACTTCTCTGACAGCTGTGATAATAGTGTTGTGTTACAGGAACTGTTTTTGTAGCAAAGTGAAGCAGACAATAAAACAAGAATGAGACGGAAGGATACTCTTTTGTTTTGAGAGGAATGAAGGAAAATGGAAGGCAGGAGACAGTGCTAGTAGGGAAGACAATTGTCGGTGAATTTTGTTGATTGCTTTACATCCTGAAGGGAGTTGGGTCAAAGGCAAGCTGCTTAGTGGGCCATCGAGTACGGTAGGAGATTATACACTTCTTCTACTACTTCTCTTTTCTGGTTAATATTTCTAAGCTGTGAGAGGCTTGATATGTTTTTTTCTACTGATTTGTACAGTCGAGGGCAAGTGCTCGTCTAATTCACCTAATTCTTCCTGTCACTTTTTTTTATCAACATTTCTGAGCTGCGAGAGACTAAGTAGGTTTCTTTGTTTAGATACGATTTTTACCTCCCCCAGGCGGAGTCCGACGAGGTATTGGTTTTAGTCTAGTTTGTTTGTGTATTTGTTTGTTTCTTTGTTTTTTAGCAACAATACGTAAAAACGGCTGAATGATATTATGTGAAACTTTCAGGATATGTGGGCACTGGTGTCCAAAGAAAGTAATTAAATTTTGGAGGTAATTGAGAGATCGAGAAAGGTCAAAATCAAGGTAACGGATATCCAGAGGGCTATAACTTGAAAACGGTTGAAGATAGAGATATTTATTATTGAAATATACAGGAACTCGTAATATGGGCTTTCATTTAGCACCAAAACCTTTGACCTGGAATGACTTTGAAAAGTCAAACTCAAGGTCACGGATTGAAGAAAAATATTTACTATTGTCAACATATCGGAAACCCCATTTGGGTTTTTTGATTGGTACCTTGACCTTTGACCGTAAGTGTCCTTGAAAGATCAAACTCAAGGTCACGGATACACAGGAGGTTATAACTCGAAAAATGGTTAAAGGTAGAGATATTTACTATTACCAAGATAAAGTAAGTCTCATATGGGCTTTCATTTGGCAGCATGACCTTTGACCTTGAGTGACCTTGAAAGGTCAGATGCAAGATCAGGGATTTTCAGAGCCCATTACTTGAAAACATTTGAGCCATTACCCTAGACTTTAATTGTACACTGATACTATATGACAGAAACGAGTCAATATTTAACAGCAATAAAATGACTGCTGTCAGGCGAGGTTTGTTGTGCCGGGCACCACTTGTTCTCTATGATTCTCCAGGGAGGAAAGTGACGGGCATGTCCCATGTGTGATGCAGGCACAGTGGAATGGTTTCCCTCAGAATATATCTTGGTCTCTATGGATATCTCTTGATTCTCTGGGTCTCTCCTTGCACCGTCACGTCTGGAAGGAGAGAACATTAAAGGATCGATTTCTCTCCCTGACTGAACAAGACAAGGGAGTGTACTAGTAAAAGGAAAGATGGTATATGGAGTGTGTTATGGGGAGAAGCGCCATTACTTAGGAGAGAGGATGAAATGATGATAGAACAAAATGAGAGTATTTGAAGGAGGATTTACTGTAGCGTCATGGTAAAAGGGGTCGGTAATGAACAGGAATACAGAAATGCCTAGATATTGAAGCTTCCACACAGGATACAGTGTCAGACAAGAGGTGGATTGACTCCTACCAGATGAGTCTTTCATTGGTAGAGGTGTTCAGTACCTCTCCTTAATAGCTTCAGTTCTTATAGTCCAGAAACATTGTTCCCTAGAGTGTTAATTGATTTTGCACTC
Source organism: Coenobita brevimanus (assembly GCF_032717465.1). Lineage (NCBI taxonomy): Eukaryota > Metazoa > Arthropoda > Malacostraca > Decapoda > Coenobitidae > Coenobita > Coenobita brevimanus. The sequence goes on along the minus strand of NC_137027.1, from coordinate 26,847,867 downwards.
TCACATCTCTCTCTCTCTCTCTCTCTCTCTCTCTCTCTGTCTCATCCACACCGACATCCACACCCACACCTACACCCACATTAAACATATCATCTTCACCTTCGTAATGGCCACACTTGTGTTGATTAGCTGCCATGAACGCTGAAGCAACTGGGTAATTAGATTGACACAACCACACCGAGGAGTGGATGGAGTTAGATGAAGCGAGTACGGATGCCTTCATGTGGTGGCACCGACTTATCCAGGCTGCTTCACTGACTGGCTGCACAAACTTCCTGAAGCTTCTTCCATTACCTTCTTTAGCAGGATGGTGGGCTGCAGGAGAAGGGACAGATTAGGACTACAGTCCACCGGGCTCACTTTCAGATGAGCCTAGAAAATAGCGGCAGCAGTACAGTTGCGATTTTTCCCATTTTATTATTACTACCATAAGACGATTTCATTAAGCACTGAAGAGACTTTTTAAACTGGAGGACTTAGGTATAGCTGTCATTAAGCCCTTTACTGGTTGAGGTTCGTCGTGACCTGAACATAAGAATCTTGTGGTAGCAAAAGCTTCATAAAAAATGAACATTTCAGTAGTAGTGGTGGTGGTGGTGGTAGCAGTAGTGGTAGTAGTAGGAGTAGTAGTACAGTAGTAGTAGGAGTAGTAGTACAGTAGTAGTATTTGTAGTAGTAGTAGCAGTAGTAGTAGTAGAAATAGTAGTAGCCTAGTAGTAGTAGTAGTAGTACAGTGGCAGTAGTTGTAGGGTGGCACTAGTAGATGCAGTAGTATGGTGATGGTAGTGGTGGTGGTAGTACTAACTCAGTTTCAACTGAACGAAAATCCGGTGGACTGCAGGCAGTTGTCATTCTTCTGTAGGGCACAACCCTTTAGGAGGGGGCAGTGAGAGGACTAGGGCACGTTTGTATCACCAAGCAGTTCCACCTTCAGTGACACTGGTGCCACCACGTGATGGTGTCCCTTACTTGCACCGTCATGTAATTCAAGGAGTTATGAGTTCCAGTACAGTTACGCCATATTTTAGTTCATGTTAGTTGCAGATACCCATCATCCACTCACTCAATGTAGCGATTTCTTGTAGCCCCTTCCCGTCACTCAGCCTCTCTCCTTTCTTACGGTGTTCTTTCTATGATCATGTCCTCATTCTTAGGTTGTCCCTTTTTGGCTGCATTCTATCAAGTCGCTAAGGAGACATCGTAGCCACTCTTCCTTAGCAGAGGAGTCTACCGAGCATAGCAGTGCCAGGACGTGAAGGCGACCCTCTGCAGCACCTAACCCTCTTATCACTTCCTCATTTAGTACATACTACGAGTATCCCCCACCTCTCACTCATATACACGTTGCATTGAAAGTGGATAGTTCCATACATCTTTCCCCTTCAAACACGGCGCCTTCCTTTTATTTAACTCACATTCAATTCCCTTCCTTCTTACTACACCCTCTCAAGCTCATTTACCATCCTTTGTTGTTCTTTCTCGCTCTCCCTCCGCAATAAAATGGCGGAGGAAGATCAACATAAGCCGCTTCACTGCAGTTTTTTTTTTTTTTTTTTTTTTTTTCAAGCTTATTCTTGTAACTTCTGACTGATGTTATTTACTTAGAGTAGACGTATCGTAGAAAAGATGCTTAAGATTTAAATGACTGCACATACCTTTAATCTGTCCATTTCTTAAGCTTACAGCAAATTAGATTACCTCATTATTTTTGTATCATCAGTAATTACCGAAAAAAATAGTGTTTCACTTACGATCATTATTATATTTCCTTGCAAATAGTTTACTGAAAACCCTGCGACAAGCCTTAACAAGCCCAGCACTCCCTCCCACCTACAACTGTCACTGTCTCATCTTTATTTGACCCAGATTTTCGTCTTTTTTGCAGCTCATTTCCTGTAGCTAAGTAGCCATAAGTTAGTACTAGGAATCTACTTTTTTTTTCCACAACACCTAGTGATTAGTGCTATCATTTTTTGTTAATGTTTTTTTTTTTTTTTTTTCGATTCTGCATTGGAGAAGGGGACATGACAATTTTAGGCCAAGTTAAAGAGAAATTAAAATGGAAGAAGAGGATAGCCAACGCTAAATTACAGCGTTGTCTCGTATATATTAACTGCTAACACAATATCCAACAGCAATCCCTCACAACAGCAACTGGTATGCGAGGAGTATACTGTATATCCAAGTACTTCGTATTAAATCAACCGTGTCCCTATCCCGCCCCCATCGCCTAACTACCCCTGCTGTGAGGCGATGGACCGTTCTAAAACTTTTTATGGTATGCTCCTGTATACAACTGTTAACTATTTTTACTGCCATGCGAGACAGCTGTGAGACTAGAGTGGCGTTAGTGATGGGGAAATGCTGGATTGTGTGTGTGTGTGTGTGTGTGTGTGTGTGTGTGTGTGTGTAGAATATCATGATTCGCGACAAGCAACATAATCTCATGCTAAACTCTTCATGTAGCTGGGCATTTAACACAAAGAGATGACAATTTTACGTCTAGTTAAAGTGAGCTGAATATAGAAGGTCCCAGGCGAGTTTTAGAGGAATACCCTCGTAGTCAACAGCTTCCTGGCAAGAATGCATGAGAAAGAAACCTTTGGTATATCGGGGGAGGAATAACTACAGGATGCGACCATGGCGTAAAACAGGTACTGATAGATACACATAGATAGGCTGATAGATAGACAGATAGAAAGAGATGGAAAGAGACACGAGACGGGCAAACGGAGAAAAGAGATCCACACACACACACACACACACACACACACACACACACACACGCACATAGGGAGAGGGTTAAAGAAGCTGAAAGGAAATAGTTAAGGAAATGCATCAAAAGAGGCTGATAACAGAGGAAAAGAGGTCTGAGTCCGTGAAAGGAGAGAGAGAGAGAGAGAGAGAGAGAGAGAGAGAGAGAGAGAGAGATGTGAGTGGCAGAGGAAGTCTAAGGAAGGAAAGAAGTGGAAAAAATATAAAGACTGGAAAAGTAGAAAGCTAGCTTATTTTTGAGTCGAGGTGGAGGAGAACAAGAGAGAGAGAGAGAGAGAGAGAGAGAGATGCGAATGGTGCGTGGGAGGGAATGAGAGAGTGTAAGACAGTGAAGGATAAGGCAGAGACGGAAGGGGCGGGGAAAGATGGGAACAGAAAGGAGGAAGATGGGTAGGAAGAGAAGTACGGGAGGGGAAGGAAATTGTGGGGAAGAGGAGGGGGGTGGGAAGGCAGAGCGGAATAAAGTTAAATGAAGGTGAAGTGAGCGAAGGAAGAAAGAATGAAGACGTCTTGAAGAAAAATGTGCTGGAGGTGTGTGTGTGTGTGTGTGTGTGTGTGTGTGTGTGTGTGTGTGTGTGTGTGTGTGTGTGAAAGAGATACAAACAGAAAAAGATAGACAGACAGAAAAAAACAGACTGAGACAGAGACCTAAAGTTTGAGTGAACGTGTGTGTACAAAAGACTGAAAAGAATATAAAATTAGAAGTCAAAGCAAACAAAAGATTGGGAAAATAAATAAAGTTTAAAAGCCACTGGAGAAAAATGAAGAAAAATTGGGAACAGGAAATACAGGAGAGGTTAACACAAAAAAGAGCAGGAAATTAAAAAGAATCAAAACCAGTGCAGTATAGGGGAAAATTTCATATATCAATCTGTCTTGGCCTTTTCCTTCCTTTCCTTCTCTCTGTCTCTGTGTCTCTGTCTCTGTCTGTCTGTCTGTCTGTCTCTGTCTGTCTGTCTGTCTGTCTCTCTCTCTCTCTCTCTCTCTCTCTCTCTCTCTCTCTCTCTCTCTCTCTCTTTCTCTCTCCCCATGTGCCCTTTTCTCCCTTCTGTTCCTCGTTCTTATACTATATTCGATAGTTTTTCGTTTTCCTTTCAATTATTTTACGAAAGAGAGTAAGAGGGTGGGAGGGAGCATTCCTATGTTTTTTTTTCTCACGGATGTAAATTATTTGCTAAATATAATAATGTTTATCTCTATATATAATCTCAAAGACCATCTCTTTATGTATGTTGTTACATAGCCTATGATTTCATCATCCTTTGTGTAATTTTAACGCACAGTATGCTGCATGTTTGATCACGAGCGTGTTCTGCCTCAGTTCCCCCCTTCTACCGTTATAGTAGAGTAAGTCATCATTTCTGTTGTCCAGAGCGGGATTTTCATCTCTTTGTCCCCATGGCTTCATTTGCGCGTCCTTCTTATAAGTTGTATCAAGCTCTGCTGGCCCCTATATAATGAGCTCAGTCTCTGCATCATTGCCACTTAGATCTGCTCCTCATTTTGTTCACATCTCTGGCCTCCCCTGTACAGATATTATTATTGTGAGTGCTCAAGAAATCTCCAAACATCTGGCAGCTGTGTGTAATTTGAGTATAACTGTTGTATTTTTTCTTGTGCTGTGTAGCATAAGGTTAATTCTTAGCCCTAGTGAGGTCTTTGTGATTAATGTAGGGTTTTATATCAGTCATTTTTGATAATAGTTTGTATCTGTAATAATTTATCTTGCATTAACTGAGCATTACCTGGTGTATTTTCATTTTATCAGGGCTGACTTAGATAAATTTACTCTTGCTAATTTCGTGTTAATAGAGGCTATTGCAGTTAACCATATATTTAACCTGTTTATTTGCCATTACATTATCCTTATGAGTCCTGAATGTTTTGTTGTTAGTTTGAGCATTAAACTTTAACTTGTAATTTTACCTAACTCTTTTGTTTTGAACCTGGAACTTTACGGGACAGTAGTGACTCTTCGTATTCTCACTTAAAGTGTACATTATCTTTCTCTGTTCCGTAACATAAATTTGGCGACCTCTTATCAGGATATTCAGTATATTATCATAAGGATATTGCTTGATATTTTGTGACTGTTACTTATTGATGATGTCTACTATTACTACACTTGATGAAGCCAAAGATTTTTTGTCAAATGTGCAAACAGTGTGTGATGTAGAAAACAGAACAAAGAATGAACTTAAGCTTGTTGCTCAACAATTGGGAATTGCTGTTCGCTCTCATCATTCTAAAGATCAAATTGTTGACATGATTAATGAAAGCTTGTTTAATGTAACTCCTCGAAATGAGCAAACGCAGATTGAATTAGCTAAGTTACAGCTAGCCCTGCAGGAGTCTCGTGCTAAGGAGGCTGAATTTCAGGCAAAAGCTAAGGAGGCTGAGGCACAAGTTGAAATTGCTAGGATTCAGGCAGACCATGAGTATCGCATGAAACAAGGTGGAACTGGATCATCTAGCTCTGATGATTTTGATGTGGCTAAAAATGTTAAACTTGTCCCTCCTTTTAATGAATCTGATTTAACAAAATATTTTCAGTTGTTTGAGAGGGTAGCTACAGGTTTTAATTGGCCTAAGGAGTATTAGCCAGTACTACTTCAAACTGTTCTCACCGGTAAAGCTCAAGTAACTTATGCATCTTTGCCTCAGGATCAGTCTGATAATTATGATGTAGTTAAGAGCTTGATTCTTAAGGCCTATGAGCTTGTTCCTGAAGCTTATAGAGTAAAATTTAGGACAACTTACAAGCAAGATAAGCAATCCCATGTTGAGTATGCAAAAATCAAAGATCTGTTAGAGCAGTGGTTAAATTCCAAGAATGTGGATTCTGATTTTGGTAAATTTAAGCAGATGATTTTGCTGGAGGACTTCAAGAGGTGTATTAATAATGATGTAAGCCTATATCTTGATGAGAAGAATAGATAATTTGTCTGATGCTGCAGTTTTAGCTGATGAATATGTTCTCACTCACAAAAGATATTCTAGAGAAAAAAGGAAAGCTGAGAGTAAGTACGTTGCCTCTACTCAGAGTACAGGTAACAGGAAAGAGAATAAAGATGATGTTTCTCAGGAAGTAAATACCAGCTTCACCTCTAGATTTCAGAAAAGTAAATGTACTTATTGTAGTAAGCTTGGTCATACTACGGAGAAATGTTTCAGGAGACAGCGTGATGTGAACATAAAGGAGTCTTTAAATATTCAGTCAATTGGTCTAGTGTCCACCCTTGAGAGTTCCCAGAATTCTTTAACTGAGTTAACTGAACCTACTTTGAGGGGTGACTTAAATTCTCATGATGGAGCTCCTCTTTTGAGCAGTAACGTGGGTGACACTCTCAAGAGTTCTTGTGCTAATTTCCTGTCTGATGGTTTTGTCAGTCCTCTGGACAGTAATGACAGGAAATCAGTTCAAATATATCGTGATACAGGTGCTTGCCAATCCCTTATGCTGACCAGTGTTCTAGGCTCTAATGTTAATTCCTCTGATGAAACTGTAATCTTACAAGGTGTAGGGAATAATTACTTCTCTGTCCCTCTGTGCAGAGTGAATGTAGAGTCTGGTTTTGTTAATGGTTCCGTTATGGTTGGGTTGGTTGAGACACTCCCAATGTTAGGTGTAACTTTCTTACTTGGAAATGATATTGGTGGAAGTCAAGTGTGTCCAGCTCCTCAGTTGTCTAGTGAGCCAGTGGCTGCGACCCAGGATTGTGATGTCCCTGATGTGTTCCCTGCATGTGCTGTCACTAGGGCTAAGTCAAAAGTTACTAGTGATTTAGAGGATAATGATGATGATGATGTTATCCTAGCTGACACTTTTCTTGCTAATTTGGACCACTCACCAGATGAGGCAGTACCCCGTAGTGTTGATAATTTGTCTCGTCAAGAGTTGGTTGAGTTGCAGGTTGCTGACCCTGAGTTGAAAGGTCTAGCTTACTCTGCTTACAGTGAAGAAGAGTCAGCTGGTGCTTCTACTTGTTATTATGTAAAGTCAGGAGTACTTATGAGGAAGTGGAGACTCCCAACAGCATCAGCCGACTGTGAATGGGAGGTTGTACATCATGTTGTTATCCCTCGTGTTTGTAGGCAGGATATCATTAGAGTGGCTCATGATTCCAGTTTGGCAGGACACCTTGGAGTGAGGAAGACTGTGGCACGCATTTTGAAACACTTCTACTGGCCAGGTATCATCAGGGATGTTTCCTGGTATTGTAAGTCTTGTCACACCTGTCAAGTTGTGGGGAAGTGTAATCAGACCGAAAAGGTTGCACCTCTAGTTCCCATTCCTCCTTTTGAGGCGCCTTTCACCCGTGTGTTGGTGGATATTTTGATCCCTCTTCCTAAGACTTCTTCAGGATTTTCTTATGTGTTGACCCTGATTGATATGGCTACTCGTTATCCTGAAGCCATTCCACTTAGAAATATCTCAGCAAAGAACGTGGTTAAGGAAATGCTAGGGTTCTTCACAAAGTTTGGTCTGCCCAAGGAGGTACAGTCAGACCGGGGAAGTAATTTCATGTCAAATGTTTTCAAGCAGTCTCTGAAAGAGTTGGGCATCACCCAGATCACGTCTTCAGCTTACCATCCCCAGACCCAAGGAGCGTTGGAGAGATATCATCAAACACTCAAATCAATGCTCAAGAAATACTGTTTGGAACATCAGAAAGACTGGGATAAAGGTCTTCCATTCGTTGTGTTTGCTGCAAGAGAATCTCCAAATGAATCACTGGGCTTCTCACCTTTTGAACTACTGTTTGGCCATGAAGTAGGAGGACCCCTTAAGTTACTCAAGGAATGCTGGCTGTCGGAGGAAGATGACGTCAACCTGCTGGAGTATGTGATGAAGTTCAAAGAACGGCTGTCCACTGCTTTACAGCTGGCGAGAGAGAATTTAGGAGCTGCTCAGGAGAAGATGAAGACTTGGTATGATAAGAAGTCCAGGTTACGCCACTTTCAGCCAGGAAATCAGGTTTTGATTCTGCTACCAGTTCATGGGCAACCTCTTCAAGCCAAGTTTAGTGGCCCTTATTTCGTGGAGAAGAAACTCAGTGATGTCAACTATGTCATCGCTACACCAGATCATAGAAAGAACAAGCAACTATGTCACGTCAACGTGCTAAAGTTGTATCACAGGCGGGACGAAAATAACCCAGTCTGCACTGTAGCTGTTCCACCCGAGTCTGCAAGTGAAGCTCTCCCATGCAGTATGAACCTGAGTGATAGTTTGGGGAAGAATCCTGATATCATGAATGATCTCCAGACTAAGCTTTCTCATCTACCTCCCGAGGAAAGGCAGGAGTTTTCGGCATTACTGCAGGAGTACCCGCAAGTGTTCCGTGCCACTCCAGGAAGAACTACTGTGTTGATGCATGATGTCGATGTTGGAGACGCAAAGCCAATTAAACTGCCTCCTTACCGTGTGAACCCAGTGAAAGTTCCTCTCATCCAGAAGGAGCTTGGCTACCTGTTGGACCACAAGATGATTGAGCCCTGTCAGAGCGAGTGGAGTTCTCCTGTCACTCTAGTCCCTAAGCCAGGTGGGTCACAGAGGCTTTGCATCGACTACAGACGTGTTAATCAGATAACTAAAACAGACACTTACCCTCTCCCTCGTGTGGAAGATTGCATAGACAAGATCGGAAAGGCTAGGTACATAAGTAAGTTTGATTTGTTAAAGGGATACTGGCAAGTACCTATGACTGAACGTGCTAGGGAGATCTCATGTTTGTAACACTAGGAAAGGCTTTTGCATGTTCTGTAATGCCGTATGGTATGAAGAATGCACCAGCCACATTTCAGAAGCTCATGAATGTTGTAACAGAGGGTTTGGCAGGGTGTGTTGTTTATATTGATGATGTATTAATCTTCAGTGACAACTGGAAAGATCACCTATGCCATGTCAGTAAATTTCTTGACCGTTTAGTTCATGCTAATCTTGTAGCTAATTTATCAAAGTGTGAGTTTGGTCAAGCTAAAGTTCAGTACCTTGGGTATGTAATTGGTGATGGACATGTTGCACCACCAGGAGCTAAGCTTCAGGTTATAAGTGATCTTCCCAGACCTAAAATAGGAAAAAGCTACAAAGATTTTTGGGAATGGTAGGTTATTACAGGAGACTTGTTCTTAACTTTTCTATTCTTGTATCACCATTTACAGACCTACTGAAAAAGGGAGTTGAATTTGTCTGGACCGATAACTGTGAATCCTCTTTCAACAAACTTAAAGCTATTCTATTAAGTCAGCCGGTGCTCGCTACTCAAAATTTTGCTAAGCCTTTTAAGATGGCTGTTGATGCATGTGATACAGGAGCTGGGGCTGTTTTGCTGCAAGAGGATGATCAGGGTATTGAACATCCTGTATCTTATTACAGTAAGAAGTTCACTCCACCTCAAAAGAACTACTCCACTATTGAGAAAGAGCTTTTGGCCTTGATTTTGGGTTTACAGCAGTTTTCATTTTATTTGTGTTCTGGTTTTGACCCCATAGTCATTTATACCGATCACAACCCACTGAAATTCCTTAGTAAGTTTAAAGATAAAAATCAGAGATTGACAAGATGGAGTCTACTTCTTCAGGAGTATTCATTAGACATACAACATGTCAAGGGGAAAGAAAATGTTATTGCAGATTGCTTATCTAGACTTTAGACAGATTGTTTTAGAGTAATAAGAAATTTCCTTTGTAAATTTCTTTTTCTTTGTGGGGAGGTGTTACATAGCCTATGATTTCATCATCCTTTGTGTAATTTTAACGCACAGTATGCTGCATGTTTGATCACGAGCGTGTTCTGCCTCAGTTCCCCCCTTCTACCGTTATAGTAGAGTAAGTCGTCATTTCTGTTGTCCAGAGAGGGATTTTCATCTCTTTGTCCCCATGGCTTCATTTGCGCGTCCTTCTTACAAGTTGTATCAAGCTCTGCTGGCCCCTATATAATGAGCTCAGTCTCTGCATCATTGCCTCTTAGATCTGCTCCTCATTTTGTTCACATCTCTGTCCTCCCATGTACAGATATTATTATTGTGAGTGCTCAAAAAATCTCCAAACATCTGGCAGCTGTGTGTAATTTGAGTATAACTGTTGTATTTTTTCTTGTACTGTGTAGCATAAGATTAATTCTTAGGCCTAGTGAGGTCTTTGTGATTAATGTAGGGTTTTATATCAGTCATTTTTTATAATAGTTTGTATCTGTAATAATTTATCTTGCATTAACTGAGCATTACCTGGTGTATTTTCA
>NC_137027.1:26740349-26832849 GCF_032717465.1 Coenobita brevimanus | reverse complement strand
TGCTTTGATGTTCCTTGGTGTGGGTGGATGTGCTGCCATGAAATATAGTGGATGTTGTGGGTTTGTGGAGGCTGCAGCAAGAAACTGGGTGCCTCTTATGTCTAAGTGATCCTTGACTTTGAGGACTTTGGTTTCTTGATGTAGTTGGTCTGTGGGTGTAGTAGCTGTGCAGCCTGTGATTATTTTTAGGGCCTTGTTCTGTATGGTCTGTAAAGTGTTATAGTGTGTTTTAGTGAGGTTAGAAGCCCAGGCAGGGCTTGCATAATTCATCACTGAACGTATGTATTGTTTGTATACTGTGGTGGTGGTTTCTTTGTTGTGTCCGAATGTTGTATGGGCAAGTGACCTCAAAACATTGAGTTTTGGTGTTATTTTATTTTTAATGTTTGTGATGTGTTGTTTAATGTTGATGTATGTTACACCAAGAATTGTGTGTGTGTGTGTGTGTGTGTGTGTGTGTGTGTGTGTGTGTGTGTGTGTGTGTGTGTGTGTGTGTGTGTGTGTGTGGTAGGGGAGTGTTGTTTATGGTGAGGTGTGGGATGTAATTGTGTTCTGCTGTCCAGTTTGTGAGAAGGGTCACTGTAGATTTGGCGATTTGGCTGGGGCTATTTTGAGCCTGTTTGTGGTGAACCATTCATGTACTGTGTTGGGGCAAGGTTGAATGTTGTGTGCAGCTGTGTTTGCCTTTTGATGTGTACATGTAAGTGTTATATCATCTGCACAGGAAGCTATGTGTATCTGTGGTGTGTGGGGTGTGGCTATGTCGTGCATGTATAGGTTAAAGAGTGTAGGGGACAAAACAGATCCCTGGGGGACGCCGTTTGTGAGGTTTCTGATGTTAGAAGACTGACCTGCCTGCTGAGTAGTTTGCCAGCAACCTTTTTGTGTTATTGTGCATGTTTGTGTCGAGTATTTTGTTTGTGAGGTTGTGGCGGGGGATGGCATCAAAAGCTTTGCTGATATCTAGTGTGATTAGGAGTGTTTTGTGTGGTGGCCTAGCTGAAATCATGCCATCAAAAACTCTCTGTGTAAAGTGTTTGTGGAGTGTAGTGGCCTAAAGCCATGTTGTGACTGGGCTAGGGGAATGTGAGGTGTGACTAGTTGTAGTACCAGTCGTTCAGTGACTTTAGAGGGGGTGCAGAGGAGTGTGATGGGGCGGTGTGAGGAGGATAACGTGGGGTCTTTGTTGGGTTTAGGGATAGTGTTGATAATGCCATGCTTCCAGATGTTGGGTATTATGTTGTATGAGTAGCTGTAGTTTGATATGTTGGTGAGTGCTTGTATGCCTTGTGGTCCCAGGTGTTTAAGGTGAATGTTGCTTATGTTGTCTGGTCCACAGGCAGATGAGTGCTTGAGGTTGTTCATGATGTGCTTCGTCTGGTTGTATGTGAAAGGTGCGTTGTCTGGGTCTGTGGGGATCTGTCTCTTACGTCGGTGATACGTCGGTCTTCGGGATGGGGGTTTAGATAGCTGACTTGTGAAAAGTGATTGATGAGAGTGTTTGCTTGTTTTTTGTTTGAGGGCATGGTGTCTGTTGTGATGGCAGCGTGTGATTGTGTGGTGTTCCTGTTGGAAAGTGTGATGCTGATTAGTGTTTTGTAGAGTTTGCTGATGTTTGTTTTGTGGTCAAGTGTCTGGAGGTAATTTTTCCAGTTTAGTGTTTGCTGTTCTGATGGTTTATTGTTTATCTGAGTGTTGAGCTCATGTATTTGTTGTGTGGTGTCTTGTGTATGAGGTGTTGGGGAATGTCGTAGTTTGTCCCGTTGTCTGATGAGGCCTTGATATTCTGGTGTGAAGTTTGGGTTGTGTCTCTTTCTGTTGCCTCTAGGGATGTGTCTTCTGCTGCGTTTTGTATAATTGTATTGAAAGTGTGCACAGCGGTGTTGGTGTTTGTGATGGGTGTGCTGTTTAGTGTTTCGAAATGTTGTTCTGTTTCAGTTACAAAGGCCTCCCAGCTGGCTCTCTTATAATTAGTGTAATTGTGTTTGTTGCCAGCTGGGGTGATTCTGGTTTTGGTAGTAATGATGATTGGGAGGTGATCAGAACCTAGGATTTTGACCACTCTCCATGATGTAGTGGTGGCGAGGTTTGGGGAGCAGAAGGTGATGTCTGGAGATGATGGGAGGAAGAGGGCTTGGTGTGGGATATGGATATGTTGGTCTAGATTGTTCTTGACCAGAGGTATTAGGAGTGGTTGCGAATCGTTGTTGATGATAGTTGCGGTTGTGATGATGGAAGTTGTTTGTGATCGTAATCATGGAGTTTTGTGTTGGTGGTTTGTGCGTGGATTGAGGGAACTCCATCAGCCATCTCACCTCACATTTAACTTCCACCGCTTCACCATTTTTTTTTATCACACACACACACACACACACACACACACACACACACACACACACACACACACACACACACGTCACTTAATGCGAGAGTTAACCAGAACTCTCAGATGTTCATGTACACACCCAGTCAACTATGGGGCCGATTTTTCAGTTTTTCTTTCCTAAACTAGCACAACTGCACACATCACTACCACACACGCATGTATCACTACAACACACGCATGTATGACGCAAGAATCGCCATGGCAGCCTTTAATGAAGCTCTAATTATGGATTATCGTGTATATATATAATAATGCTCGTTAATTACTTGTATCAAACTGCATACTGACAGCTAATTATCGCATGATATATTTGCCTTTAACGAAGCGCAAATTATGGACTATACTGTATATATAAATTGCTCGTTAATTACCTGTATCAAACTGCATACTGACCGCCAATTACCACAAAATATATTAACCTGTAATTGCCAGTCCATTTTATTTAATCAAGGTGGTTTATTAAGGGTGTATATCAGGTGTAACGACCCCTGTTGGATCTTGTTAGCCCTTAAGAACCGACCTTCATTAACCCCTTCAGGCGAAGGACGTAATTAGGATTTTCGGCGCTGTATTTAACATTTTCTCTCTCTCTCTCTCTCTCTCTCTCTCTCTCTCTCTCTTCATTTTCTCGGCATGTTTTCTGTTTACTGAACAGGAAAGGACTCTTCCTGAAGGGTCAAAGGTCAAACAGACACACACACACACACACACACACACACACACACACACACACACACACACACACACACAAACACACATATGCATACACACGTTCTCTCTCTCTCTCTCTCTCTCTCTCTCTCGACTTAACACCCACAAAAATAAGCAGCTATTTTAACTTATTCACTACGGAGAGAGAGAGAGAGAGAGAGAGAGAGAGAGAGAGAGAGAGACTTTCTGAAGGTGCGATAACGATTTTATTCTACCGTCAGTCGATTTTCAGTCTCGCTATCTCACTTTCTTATCTCACTTTCTCACATTTCTCTCTCCTACTTTCTCATGTCTGGGGCTCGTATTCTTGTCGTGTAAGGAATCTCCCAAACACCTCTTCCTTTGCGATTTATTTTTGAAAACAGCTGATTAATATCCTTTTGTACGTTACTAATGTAGAGTATGGCGATAATGGAATGGCTATATGTAAGACAGAGGAGGACAGTAAAGGTGTAACAAGCAAAATAAATCGCTTAGGAAGGTATTAGGGACTTGATGAATCAGAGACTGTATTAATTTTTACTAATACTACAATGATATATATATATATATATATATATATATATATATATATATATATATATATATATATATATATATATATATATATATATATATATATTGTTACGAAACAGAGAAAGATAATGTACACATTAAGTGAGAATACTAATAATCACTACTGTCCCGTAAAGGTTCAGGTTCAAAATAAAAGAGTTAGGTAAAATTACAAGTTAAAGTTTAATGCTCAAACTAACAACAAAACATTCAGGACTCATAAGGATAATGTAATGGCAAAAAACAGGTTAAATATATGGTTAACTGCAATAGCCTCTGTTAACACGAAATTAGCAAGAGTAAATTTACCTAAGTCAGCCCTGATAAAATGAAAATACACTGGGTAATGTTCAGTTAATGCAAGATAAATTATTACAGATACAAAATATTATTAATGATGGCTGACAATAAGAACCTTACATAAATTACAAAAACCTTACTAGGCCTAACAATTAACACCTTATGCTAAACAGTACAAGAAAAAATGCAATATCACTTATACTCAAATTACACAGCTGCTAGATGGTTGGAGACTTCCTGAGCACTCACAATAATAACAACTGTACAGGGGAGGACAGAGATGTGAACAAAATGAGGAGTAGATCCAAGTGGCAATTAATGCAGAGACTGAGCTCATTATATAGGGGCCAGCAGAGCTTGATACAACTTGTAAGAAGGACGCGCAAATGAAGCCATAGGGGACAAAGAGCTGACAATCCTACTCTGAACAACAGAAAGGACGACTTACTCTACTATAACGGTAGAAGGGGGACTGAGGCAGAACACGCTCGTGATCAAATATGCAGCATACTGTGCGTTAAAATTACACAAAGGATGATGAAATCATAGGCTATGTAACACCTCCCCACAAAGAAAAAGAAATTTACAAAGGAAATTTCTTATTACTCTAAAACAATCTGTCTAAAGTCTAAATAAGCAATCTGCAATAACATTTTCTTTCCCCTTGACATGTTGTATGTCTAATGAATACTCCTGAAGAAGTAGACTCCATCTTGTCAATCTCTGATTTTTATCTTTAAACTTACTAAGGAATTTCAGTGGGTTATGATCGGTATAAATGACTATGGGATCAAACACAGAACACAAATAAAATGAAAAATGCTGTAAACCCAAAATCAAGGCCAAAAGCTCTTTCTCAATAGTTGAGTAGTTCTTTTGAGGTGGAGTGAACTTCTTACTGTAATAAGATACAGGGTGTTCAATACCCTGATCATCCTCTTGCAGCAAAACAGCCCCAGCTCCTGTATCACTTGCATCAACAGCCATCTTAAAAGGCTTAGCAAAATTTGGAGTAGCGAGCACTGGCTGACTTAATAGGATAGCTTTAAGTTTGTTGAAAGAGGATTCACCGTTATCGGTCCAGACAAATTTAACTCCCTTTTTCAGTAGGTCTGTAAGTGGTGATACAAGAATAGAAAAGTTAAGAACAAATCTCCTGTAATAACCTACCATTCCCAAAAATCTTTGTAGCTCTTTCCTACTTTTAGGTCTGGGAAGATCACTTATAACCTGAACCTTAGCTCCTGGTGGTGCAACATGTCCATCACCAATTACATACCCAAGGTACTGAACTTTAGCTTGACCAAACTCACACTTTGATAAATTAGCTACAAGATTAGCATGAACCAAACGCTCAAGAAATTTACTGACATGGCATAGGTGATCTTTCCAGTTGTCACTGAAGATTAATACATCATCAATATAAACAACACACCCTGCCAAACCCTCTGTTACAACATTCATGAGCTTCTGAAATGTGGCTGGTGCATTCTTCATACCACATGGCATTACAGAACATGCAAAAGTCTTTCCTAGTGTTACAAAACATGAGATCTCCCTAGCACGTTCAGTCATAGGTACTTGCCAGTATCCCTTTAACAAATCAAACTTACTTATGTACCTAGCCTTTCCGATCTTGTCTATGCAATCTTCCACGCGAGGGAGAGGGTAAGTGTCTGTTTTGGTTATCTGATTAACACGTCTGTAGTCAATGCAAAGCCGCTGTGACCCACCTGGCTTAGGGACTAGAGTGACAGGAGAACTCCACTCGCTCTGACAGGGCTCAATCATCTTGTGGTCCAACAGGTAGCCAAGCTCCTTCTGGATGAGAGGAACTTTCACTGGGTTCACACGGTAAGGAGGCAGTTTAATTGGCTTTGCGTCTCCAACATCGACATCATGTATCAACACAGTGGTTCTTCCTGGAGTGGCACGGAACACTTGCGGGTACTCCTGCAGTAATGCCGAAAACTCCTGCCTTTCCTCGGGAGGTAGATGAGAAAGCTTAGTCTGGAGATCATTCATGATATCAGGATTCTTCCCCAAACTATCACTCAGGCTCATGCTGCATGGGAGAACTTCACTTGCAGACTCGGGTGGAACAGCTACAGTGCAGACTGGGTTATTTTCGTCCCGCCTGTGATATAACTTTAGCATGTTGATGTGACAAAGTTGCTTGTTCTTTCTACGATCTGGTGTGGCGATGACATAGTTGACATCATTGAGTTTCGTCTCCACAAAATAAGGACCACTAAACTTGGCTTGAGGAGGTTGCCCATGCACTGGTAGCAGAATCAAAACCTGATCTCCTGGCTGAAAGTGGCGTAACCTGGACTTCTTATCATACCAAGTCTTCATCTTCTCCTGAGCAGCTCCTAAATTCTCTCGCGCCAGTTGTAAAGCAGTGGACAGCCGTTCTTTGAACTTCATCACATACTCCAGCAGGTTGACGTCATCTTCCTCCGACAGCCAGCATTCCTTGAGTAACTTAAGGGGTCCTCTTACTTCATGGTCAAACAGTAGTTCAAAAGGTGAGAAGCCCAGTGATTCATTTGGAGATTCTCTTGCGGCAAATACGACGAATGGAAGACCTTTATCCCAGTCTTTCTGATGTTCCAAACAGTATTTCTTGAGCATCGATTTGAGTGTTTGATGATATCTCTCCAACGCTCCTTGGGTCTGGGGATGGTAAGCTGAAGACGTGATCTGGGTGATGCCCAACTCTTTCAGAGACTGCTTGAAAACGTTTGACATGAAATTACTTCCCCGGTCTGACTGTACCTCCTTGGGCAGACCAAACTTTGTGAAGAACCCTAGTATTTCCTTAACCACGTTCTTTGCTGAGATATTTCTAAGTGGAATGGCTTCAGGATAACGAGTAGCCATATCAATCAGGGTCAACACATAAGAAAGTCTTAGGAAGAGGGCCCACAATATTCACCAACACACGGGTGAATGGCGCCTCAAAAGGAGGAATGGGAACTAGAGGTGCAACCTTTTCGGTCTGATTACACTTCCCCACAACTTGACAGGTGTGACAAGACTTACAATACCAGGAAACATCTCTGAAGATACCTGGCCAGTAGAAGTGTTTCAAAATACGTGCCACAGTCTTCCTCACTCCAAGGTGTCCTGCCAAACTGGAATCATGAGCCACTCTAATGATATCCTGCCTACAAACACGAGGGATGACAACTTGATGTACAACCTCCCATTCACAGTCGGCTGATGCTGTTGGGGGTCTCCACTTCCTCATAAGTACTCCTGACTTTATATAATAACAAGTAGAAGCACCAGCTGACTCTTCCTCACTGCAAGCAGAGTTAGCTAGACCTTTCAACTCAGGGTCAGCAACCTGCAACTCAACCAACTCTTGACGAGACAAATTATCAACACTACGCGGTACTGCCTCATCTGGTGAGTGGTCCAATTTAGCAAGAAAAGTGTCAGCTAGGATAACATCATCATCATCATTATCCTCTAAGTCACCAGTAACTTTAGACTTAGCCCTAGTGACAGCACATGCAGGGAACACATCAGGGACATCACAATCCTGGGACGCAGCCACTGGCTCACTATACAACTGAGGAGCTGGACACACTTGACTTCCACCAATATCATTTCCAAGTAAGAAAGTTACACCTGACATTGGGAGTGTCTCAACCAACCCAACCATAACGGAACCATTAACAAAACCAGACCCTAAATTCACTCTGCACAGAGGGACAGAGAAGTAATTATTCTCTACACCTTGTAAGATTACAGTTCCATCAGAGGAATTAACATTAGAGCCTAGAACACTGGTCAGCATAAGGGATTGGCAAGCACCTGTATCACGATATATTTTAACTGATTTCCTGTCATTACTGTCCAGAGGACTGACAAAACCATCAGACAGGAAATTAGCACATGAACGCTTGAGAATGTCACCCACGTTACTGCTCAAAAGAGGAGCTCCATCATGAGAATTTAAGTTACCCCTCAAAGCAGGTTCAGTTAACTCAGTTAAAGAATTCTGGGAACTCTCAAGAGTGGACACTAGACCAATTGACTGAATATTTAAAGACTCCTTTTTGTTCACATCACGCTGTCTCCTGAAACATTTCTCCGTAGTATGACCAAGCTTACTACAATAAGTATATTTACTTTTCTGAAATCTAGAGGTGAAGCTGGTATTTACTTCCTGAGAAACATCATCTTTATTCTCTTTCCTGTTACCTGTACTCTGAGTAGAGGCAACGTACTTACTCTCAGCTTTCCTTTTTTCTCTAGAATATCTCTTGTGAGTGAGAACATATTCATCAGCTAAAACTGCAGCATCAGACAAATTATCTATTCTTCTCTCATCAAGATATAGGCTTACATCTTTATAAATACACCTCTTGAAGTCCTCCAGCAATATCATCTGCTTAAATTTACCAAAATCAGAATCCACATTCTTAGAATTTAACCACTGCTCTAACAGATCTTCTTTGATTTTTGCATACTCAACATGGGATTGCTTATCTTGCTTATAAGTTGTCCTAAATTTTACTCTATAGGCTTCAGAAACAAGCTCATAGGCCTTAAGAATCAAGCTCTTAACTACATCATAATTATCAGATTGATCCTGAGGCAAAGATGCATAAGTTACTTGAGCTTTACCGGTGAGAACAGTTTGAAGGAGTACTGGCCAATACTGTTTGGGCCAATTAAAACCTGTAGCTACCCTCTCAAACAACTGAAAATACTTTGTTAAATCAGATTCATTAAAAGGAGGGACAAGTATAACATTTTTAGCCACATCAAAATCATCAGAGCTAGATGATCCAGTTCCACATTGGTTCATGCGAGACTCATGGTCTGCCTGAATCCTAGCAATTTCAACTTGTGCCTCAGCCTCCTTAGAACGGGCCTGAAATTCAGCCTCCTTAGCACGAGACTCTGCCTCCTTAGCCTGAGCCTCCTGCAGGGCTATCTGTAACTTAGCTAATTCAATCTGCGTTTGCTCATTTGGAGGAGTTACATTAAACAAGCTTTCACTAATCATGTCAACAATTTGATCTTTAGAATGATGAGAGCGAACAGCAATTCCCAATTGTTGAGCACCAAGCTTAAGTTCATTCTTTGTTCTGTTCTCTACATCACACACTGTTTGCACATTTGACAAAAAATCTTTGGCTTCATCAAGTGTAGTAATAGTAGACATCATGAATAAATCACAGTCACAAAATATCGAGCAATATCCTTATGATAATATCCTGAATATCCTGATAAGAGGTCGCCAAATTTATGTTACGAAACAGAGAAAGATAATGTACACATTAAGTGAGAATACTAATAATCACTACTGTCCCGTAATGGTCCAGGTTCAAAATAAAAGAGTTAGGTAAAATTAGAAGTTAAAGTTTAATGCTCAAACTAACAACAAAACATTCAGGACTCATAAGGATAATGTAATGGCAAAAAACAGGTTAAATATATGGTTAACTGCAATAGCCTCTGTTAACACGAAATTAGCAAGAGTAAATTTACCTAAGTCAGCCCTGATAAAATGAAAATACACTGGGTAATGTTCAGTTAATGCAAGATAAATTATTACAGATACAAAATATTATTAATGATGGCTGACAATAAGAACCTTACATAAATTACAAAAACCTTACTAGGCCTAAGAATTAACACCTTATGCTAAACAGTACAAGAAAAAATGCAATATCACTTATACTCAAATTACACAGCTGCTAGATGGTTGGAGACTTCCTGAGCACTCACAATAATAACAACTGTACAGGGGAGGACAGAGATGTGAACAAAATGAGGAGTAGATCCAAGTGGCAATTAATGCAGAGACTGAGCTCATTATATAGGGGCCAGCAGAGCTTGATACAACTTGTAAGAAGGACGCGCAAATGAAGCCATAGGGGACAAAGAGCTGACAATCCTACTCTGAACAACAGAAAGGACGACTTACTCTACTATAACGGTAGAAGGGGGACTGAGGCAGAACACGCTCGTGATCAAATATGCAGCATACTGTGCGTTAAAATTACACAAAGGATGATGAAATCATAGGCTATGTAACACCTCCCCACAAAGAAAAAGAAATTTACAAAGGAAATTTCTTATTACTCTAAAACAATCTGTCTAAAGTCTAAATAAGCAATCTGCAATAACATTTTCTTTCCCCTTGACATGTTGTATGTCTAATGAATACTCCTGAAGAAGTAGACTCCATCTTGTCAATCTCTGATTTTTATCTTTAAACTTACTAAGGAATTTCAGTGGGTTATGATCGGTATAAATGACTATGGGATCAAACACAGAACACAAATAAAATGAAAAATGCTGTAAACCCAAAATCAAGGCCAAAAGCTCTTTCTCAATAGTTGAGTAGTTCTTTTGAGGTGGAGTGAACTTCTTACTGTAATAAGATACAGGGTGTTCAATACCCTGATCATCCTCTTGCAGCAAAACAGCCCCAGCTCCTGTATCACTTGCATCAACAGCCATCTTAAAAGGCTTAGCAAAATTTGGAGTAGCGAGCACTGGCTGACTTAATAGGATAGCTTTAAGTTTGTTGAAAGAGGATTCACCGTTATCGGTCCAGACAAATTTAACTCCCTTTTTCAGTAGGTCTGTAAGTGGTGATACAAGAATAGAAAAGTTAAGAACAAATCTCCTGTAATAACCTACCATTCCCAAAAATCTTTGTAGCTCTTTCCTACTTTTAGGTCTGGGAAGATCACTTATAACCTGAACCTTAGCTCCTGGTGGTGCAACATGTCCATCACCAATTACATACCCAAGGTACTGAACTTTAGCTTGACCAAACTCACACTTTGATAAATTAGCTACAAGATTAGCATGAACCAAACGCTCAAGAAATTTACTGACATGGCATAGGTGATCTTTCCAGTTGTCACTGAAGATTAATACATCATCAATATAAACAACACACCCTGCCAAACCCTCTGTTACAACATTCATGAGCTTCTGAAATGTGGCTGGTGCATTCTTCATACCACATGGCATTACAGAACATGCAAAAGTCTTTCCTAGTGTTACAAAACATGAGATCTCCCTAGCACGTTCAGTCATAGGTACTTGCCAGTATCCCTTTAACAAATCAAACTTACTTATGTACCTAGCCTTTCCGATCTTGTCTATGCAATCTTCCACGCGAGGGAGAGGGTAAGTGTCTGTTTTGGTTATCTGATTAACACGTCTGTAGTCAATGCAAAGCCGCTGTGACCCACCTGGCTTAGGGACTAGAGTGACAGGAGAACTCCACTCGCTCTGACAGGGCTCAATCATCTTGTGGTCCAACAGGTAGCCAAGCTCCTTCTGGATGAGAGGAACTTTCACTGGGTTCACACGGTAAGGAGGCAGTTTAATTGGCTTTGCGTCTCCAACATCGACATCATGTATCAACACAGTGGTTCTTCCTGGAGTGGCACGGAACACTTGCGGGTACTCCTGCAGTAATGCCGAAAACTCCTGCCTTTCCTCGGGAGGTAGATGAGAAAGCTTAGTCTGGAGATCATTCATGATATCAGGATTCTTCCCCAAACTATCACTCAGGCTCATGCTGCATGGGAGAACTTCACTTGCAGACTCGGGTGGAACAGCTACAGTGCAGACTGGGTTATTTTCGTCCCGCCTGTGATATAACTTTAGCATGTTGATGTGACAAAGTTGCTTGTTCTTTCTACGATCTGGTGTGGCGATGACATAGTTGACATCATTGAGTTTCGTCTCCACAAAATAAGGACCACTAAACTTGGCTTGAGGAGGTTGCCCATGCACTGGTAGCAGAATCAAAACCTGATCTCCTGGCTGAAAGTGGCGTAACCTGGACTTCTTATCATACCAAGTCTTCATCTTCTCCTGAGCAGCTCCTAAATTCTCTCGCGCCAGTTGTAAAGCAGTGGACAGCCGTTCTTTGAACTTCATCACATACTCCAGCAGGTTGACGTCATCTTCCTCCGACAGCCAGCATTCCTTGAGTAACTTAAGGGGTCCTCTTACTTCATGGTCAAACAGTAGTTCAAAAGGTGAGAAGCCCAGTGATTCATTTGGAGATTCTCTTGCGGCAAATACGACGAATGGAAGACCTTTATCCCAGTCTTTCTGATGTTCCAAACAGTATTTCTTGAGCATCGATTTGAGTGTTTGATGATATCTCTCCAACGCTCCTTGGGTCTGGGGATGGTAAGCTGAAGACGTGATCTGGGTGATGCCCAACTCTTTCAGAGACTGCTTGAAAACGTTTGACATGAAATTACTTCCCCGGTCTGACTGTACCTCCTTGGGCAGACCAAACTTTGTGAAGAACCCTAGTATTTCCTTAACCACGTTCTTTGCTGAGATATTTCTAAGTGGAATGGCTTCAGGATAACGAGTAGCCATATCAATCAGGGTCAACACATAAGAAAGTCTTAGGAAGAGGGCCCACAATATTCACCAACACACGGGTGAATGGCGCCTCAAAAGAAGGAATGGGAACTAGAGGTGCAACCTTTTCGGTCTGATTACACTTCCCCACAACTTGACAGGTGTGACAAGACTTACAATACCAGGAAACATCTCTGAAGATACCTGGCCAGTAGAAGTGTTTCAAAATACGTGCCACAGTCTTCCTCACTCCAAGGTGTCCTGCCAAACTGGAATCATGAGCCACTCTAATGATATCCTGCCTACAAACACGAGGGATGACAACTTGATGTACAACCTCCCATTCACAGTCGGCTGATGCTGTTGGGGGTCTCCACTTCCTCATAAGTACTCCTGACTTTATATAATAACAAGTAGAAGCACCAGCTGACTCTTCCTCACTGCAAGCAGAGTTAGCTAGACCTTTCAACTCAGGGTCAGCAACCTGCAACTCAACCAACTCTTGACGATACAAATTATCAACACTACGCGGTACTGCCTCATCTGGTGAGTGGTCCAATTTAGCAAGAAAAGTGTCAGCTAGGATAACATCATCATCATCATTATCCTCTAAGTCACCAGTAACTTTAGACTTAGCCCTAGTGACAGCACATGCAGGGAACACATCAGGGACATCACAATCCTGGGACGCAGCCACTGGCTCACTATACAACTGAGGAGCTGGACACACTTGACTTCCACCAATATCATTTCCAAGTAAGAAAGTTACACCTGACATTGGGAGTGTCTCAACCAACCCAACCATAACGGAACCATTAACAAAACCAGACCCTAAATTCACTCTGCACAGAGGGACAGAGAAGTAATTATTCTCTACACCTTGTAAGATTACAGTTCCATCAGAGGAATTAACATTAGAGCCTAGAACACTGGTCAGCATAAGGGATTGGCAAGCACCTGTATCACGATATATTTTAACTGATTTCCTGTCATTACTGTCCAGAGGACTGACAAAACCATCAGACAGGAAATTAGCACATGAACGCTTGAGAATGTCACCCACGTTACTGCTCAAAAGAGGAGCTCCATCATGAGAATTTAAGTTACCCCTCAAAGCAGGTTCAGTTAACTCAGTTAAAGAATTCTGGGAACTCTCAAGAGTGGACACTAGACCAATTGACTGAATATTTAAAGACTCCTTTTTGTTCACATCACGCTGTCTCCTGAAACATTTCTCCGTAGTATGACCAAGCTTACTACAATAAGTATATTTACTTTTCTGAAATCTAGAGGTGAAGCTGGTATTTACTTCCTGAGAAACATCATCTTTATTCTCTTTCCTGTTACCTGTACTCTGAGTAGAGGCAACGTACTTACTCTCAGCTTTCCTTTTTTCTCTAGAATATCTCTTGTGAGTGAGAACATATTCATCAGCTAAAACTGCAGCATCAGACAAATTATCTATTCTTCTCTCATCAAGATATAGGCTTACATCTTTATAAATACACCTCTTGAAGTCCTCCAGCAATATCATCTGCTTAAATTTACCAAAATCAGAATCCACATTCTTAGAATTTAACCACTGCTCTAACAGATCTTCTTTGATTTTTGCATACTCAACATGGGATTGCTTATCTTGCTTATAAGTTGTCCTAAATTTTACTCTATAGGCTTCAGAAACAAGCTCATAGGCCTTAAGAATCAAGCTCTTAACTACAT
Source organism: Coenobita brevimanus (assembly GCF_032717465.1). NCBI lineage: Eukaryota > Metazoa > Arthropoda > Malacostraca > Decapoda > Coenobitidae > Coenobita > Coenobita brevimanus. The sequence continues at coordinate 26,818,802 of NC_137027.1, read as the reverse complement.
CATAATTATCAGATTGATCCTGAGGCAAAGATGCATAAGTTACTTGAGCTTTACCGGTGAGAACAGTTTGAAGGAGTACTGGCCAATACTGTTTGGGCCAATTAAAACCTGTAGCTACCCTCTCAAACAACTGAAAATACTTTGTTAAATCAGATTCATTAAAAGGAGGGACAAGTATAACATTTTTAGCCACATCAAAATCATCAGAGCTAGATGATCCAGTTCCACATTGGTTCATGCGAGACTCATGGTCTGCCTGAATCCTAGCAATTTCAACTTGTGCCTCAGCCTCCTTAGAACGGGCCTGAAATTCAGCCTCCTTAGCACGAGACTCTGCCTCCTTAGCCTGAGCCTCCTGCAGGGCTATCTGTAACTTAGCTAATTCAATCTGCGTTTGCTCATTTGGAGGAGTTACATTAAACAAGCTTTCACTAATCATGTCAACAATTTGATCTTTAGAATGATGAGAGCGAACAGCAATTCCCAATTGTTGAGCACCAAGCTTAAGTTCATTCTTTGTTCTGTTCTCTACATCACACACTGTTTGCACATTTGACAAAAAATCTTTGGCTTCATCAAGTGTAGTAATAGTAGACATCATGAATAAATCACAGTCACAAAATATCGAGCAATATCCTTATGATAATATCCTGAATATCCTGATAAGAGGTCGCCAAATTTATGTTACGAAACAGAGAAAGATAATGTACACATTAAGTGAGAATACTAATAATCACTACTGTCCCGTAATGGTCCAGGTTCAAAATAAAAGAGTTAGGTAAAATTAGAAGTTAAAGTTTAATGCTCAAACTAACAACAAAACATTCAGGACTCATAAGGATAATGTAATGGCAAAAAACAGGTTAAATATATGGTTAACTGCAATAGCCTCTGTTAACACGAAATTAGCAAGAGTAAATTTACCTAAGTCAGCCCTGATAAAATGAAAATACACTGGGTAATGTTCAGTTAATGCAAGATAAATTATTACAGATACAAAATATTATTAATGATGGCTGACAATAAGAACCTTACATAAATTACAAAAACCTTACTAGGCCTAAGAATTAACACCTTATGCTAAACAGTACAAGAAAAAATGCAATATCACTTATACTCAAATTACACAGCTGCTAGATGGTTGGAGACTTCCTGAGCACTCACAATAATAACAACTGTACAGGGGAGGACAGAGATGTGAACAAAATGAGGAGTAGATCCAAGTGGCAATTAATGCAGAGACTGAGCTCATTATATAGGGGCCAGCAGAGCTTGATACAACTTGTAAGAAGGACGCGCAAATGAAGCCATAGGGGACAAAGAGCTGACAATCCTACTCTGAACAACAGAAAGGACGACTTACTCTACTATAACGGTAGAAGGGGGGACTGAGGCAGAACACGCTCGTGATCAAATATGCAGCATACTGTGCGTTAAAATTACACAAAGGATGATGAAATCATAGGCTATGTAACACCTCCCCACAAAGAAAAAGAAATTTACAAAGGAAATTTCTTATTACTCTAAAACAATCTGTCTAAAGTCTAAATAAGCAATCTGCAATAACATTTTCTTTCCCCTTGACATGTTGTATGTCTAATGAATACTCCTGAAGAAGTAGACTCCATCTTGTCAATCTCTGATTTTTATCTTTAAACTTACTAAGGAATTTCAGTGGGTTATGATCGGTATAAATGACTATGGGATCAAACACAGAACACAAATAAAATGAAAAATGCTGTAAACCCAAAATCAAGGCCAAAAGCTCTTTCTCAATAGTTGAGTAGTTCTTTTGAGGTGGAGTGAACTTCTTACTGTAATAAGATACAGGGTGTTCAATACCCTGATCATCCTCTTGCAGCAAAACAGCCCCAGCTCCTGTATCACTTGCATCAACAGCCATCTTAAAAGGCTTAGCAAAATTTGGAGTAGCGAGCACTGGCTGACTTAATAGGATAGCTTTAAGTTTGTTGAAAGAGGATTCACCGTTATCGGTCCAGACAAATTTAACTCCCTTTTTCAGTAGGTCTGTAAGTGGTGATACAAGAATAGAAAAGTTAAGAACAAATCTCCTGTAATAACCTACCATTCCCAAAAATCTTTGTAGCTCTTTCCTACTTTTAGGTCTGGGAAGATCACTTATAACCTGAACCTTAGCTCCTGGTGGTGCAACATGTCCATCACCAATTACATACCCAAGGTACTGAACTTTAGCTTGACCAAACTCACACTTTGATAAATTAGCTACAAGATTAGCATGAACCAAACGCTCAAGAAATTTACTGACATGGCATAGGTGATCTTTCCAGTTGTCACTGAAGATTAATACATCATCAATATAAACAACACACCCTGCCAAACCCTCTGTTACAACATTCATGAGCTTCTGAAATGTGGCTGGTGCATTCTTCATACCACATGGCATTACAGAACATGCAAAAGTCTTTCCTAGTGTTACAAAACATGAGATCTCCCTAGCACGTTCAGTCATAGGTACTTGCCAGTATCCCTTTAACAAATCAAACTTACTTATGTACCTAGCCTTTCCGATCTTGTCTATGCAATCTTCCACGCGAGGGAGAGGGTAAGTGTCTGTTTTGGTTATCTGATTAACACGTCTGTAGTCAATGCAAAGCCGCTGTGACCCACCTGGCTTAGGGACTAGAGTGACAGGAGAACTCCACTCGCTCTGACAGGGCTCAATCATCTTGTGGTCCAACAGGTAGCCAAGCTCCTTCTGGATGAGAGGAACTTTCACTGGGTTCACACGGTAAGGAGGCAGTTTAATTGGCTTTGCGTCTCCAACATCGACATCATGTATCAACACAGTGGTTCTTCCTGGAGTGGCACGGAACACTTGCGGGTACTCCTGCAGTAATGCCGAAAACTCCTGCCTTTCCTCGGGAGGTAGATGAGAAAGCTTAGTCTGGAGATCATTCATGATATCAGGATTCTTCCCCAAACTATCACTCAGGCTCATGCTGCATGGGAGAACTTCACTTGCAGACTCGGGTGGAACAGCTACAGTGCAGACTGGGTTATTTTCGTCCCGCCTGTGATATAACTTTAGCATGTTGATGTGACAAAGTTGCTTGTTCTTTCTACGATCTGGTGTGGCGATGACATAGTTGACATCATTGAGTTTCGTCTCCACAAAATAAGGACCACTAAACTTGGCTTGAGGAGGTTGCCCATGCACTGGTAGCAGAATCAAAACCTGATCTCCTGGCTGAAAGTGGCGTAACCTGGACTTCTTATCATACCAAGTCTTCATCTTCTCCTGAGCAGCTCCTAAATTCTCTCGCCAGTTGTAAAGCAGTGGACAGCCGTTCTTTGAACTTCATCACATACTCCAGCAGGTTGACGTCATCTTCCTCCGACAGCCAGCATTCCTTGAGTAACTTAAGGGGTCCTCTTACTTCATGGTCAAACAGTAGTTCAAAAGGTGAGAAGCCCAGTGATTCATTTGGAGATTCTCTTGCGGCAAATACGACGAATGGAAGACCTTTATCCCAGTCTTTCTGATGTTCCAAACAGTATTTCTTGAGCATCGATTTGAGTGTTTGATGATATCTCTCCAACGCTCCTTGGGTCTGGGGATGGTAAGCTGAAGACGTGATCTGGGTGATGCCCAACTCTTTCAGAGACTGCTTGAAAACGTTTGACATGAAATTACTTCCCCGGTCTGACTGTACCTCCTTGGGCAGACCAAACTTTGTGAAGAACCCTAGTATTTCCTTAACCACGTTCTTTGCTGAGATATTTCTAAGTGGAATGGCTTCAGGATAACGAGTAGCCATATCAATCAGGGTCAACACATAAGAAAGTCTTAGGAAGAGGGCCCACAATATTCACCAACACACGGGTGAATGGCGCCTCAAAAGGAGGAATGGGAACTAGAGGTGCAACCTTTTCGGTCTGATTACACTTCCCCACAACTTGACAGGTGTGACAAGACTTACAATACCAGGAAACATCTCTGAAGATACCTGGCCAGTAGAAGTGTTTCAAAATACGTGCCACAGTCTTCCTCACTCCAAGGTGTCCTGCCAAACTGGAATCATGAGCCACTCTAATGATATCCTGCCTACAAACACGAGGGATGACAACTTGATGTACAACCTCCCATTCACAGTCGGCTGATGCTGTTGGGGGTCTCCACTTCCTCATAAGTACTCCTGACTTTATATAATAACAAGTAGAAGCACCAGCTGACTCTTCCTCACTGCAAGCAGAGTTAGCTAGACCTTTCAACTCAGGGTCAGCAACCTGCAACTCAACCAACTCTTGACGATACAAATTATCAACACTACGCGGTACTGCCTCATCTGGTGAGTGGTCCAATTTAGCAAGAAAAGTGTCAGCTAGGATAACATCATCATCATCATTATCCTCTAAGTCACCAGTAACTTTAGACTTAGCCCTAGTGACAGCACATGCAGGGAACACATCAGGGACATCACAATCCTGGGACGCAGCCACTGGCTCACTATACAACTGAGGAGCTGGACACACTTGACTTCCACCAATATCATTTCCAAGTAAGAAAGTTACACCTGACATTGGGAGTGTCTCAACCAACCCAACCATAACGGAACCATTAACAAAACCAGACCCTAAATTCACTCTGCACAGAGGGACAGAGAAGTAATTATTCTCTACACCTTGTAAGATTACAGTTCCATCAGAGGAATTAACATTAGAGCCTAGAACACTGGTCAGCATAAGGGATTGGCAAGCACCTGTATCACGATATATTTTAACTGATTTCCTGTCATTACTGTCCAGAGGACTGACAAAACCATCAGACAGGAAATTAGCACATGAACGCTTGAGAATGTCACCCACGTTACTGCTCAAAAGAGGAGCTCCATCATGAGAATTTAAGTTACCCCTCAAAGCAGGTTCAGTTAACTCAGTTAAAGAATTCTGGGAACTCTCAAGAGTGGACACTAGACCAATTGACTGAATATTTAAAGACTCCTTTTTGTTCACATCACGCTGTCTCCTGAAACATTTCTCCGTAGTATGACCAAGCTTACTACAATAAGTATATTTACTTTTCTGAAATCTAGAGGTGAAGCTGGTATTTACTTCCTGAGAAACATCATCTTTATTCTCTTTCCTGTTACCTGTACTCTGAGTAGAGGCAACGTACTTACTCTCAGCTTTCCTTTTTTCTCTAGAATATCTCTTGTGAGTGAGAACATATTCATCAGCTAAAACTGCAGCATCAGACAAATTATCTATTCTTCTCTCATCAAGATATAGGCTTACATCTTTATAAATACACCTCTTGAAGTCCTCCAGCAATATCATCTGCTTAAATTTACCAAAATCAGAATCCACATTCTTAGAATTTAACCACTGCTCTAACAGATCTTCTTTGATTTTTGCATACTCAACATGGGATTGCTTATCTTGCTTATAAGTTGTCCTAAATTTTACTCTATAGGCTTCAGAAACAAGCTCATAGGCCTTAAGAATCAAGCTCTTAACTACATCATAATTATCAGATTGATCCTGAGGCAAAGATGCATAAGTTACTTGAGCTTTACCGGTGAGAACAGTTTGAAGGAGTACTGGCCAATACTGTTTGGGCCAATTAAAACCTGTAGCTACCCTCTCAAACAACTGAAAATACTTTGTTAAATCAGATTCATTAAAAGGAGGGACAAGTATAACATTTTTAGCCACATCAAAATCATCAGAGCTAGATGATCCAGTTCCACATTGGTTCATGCGAGACTCATGGTCTGCCTGAATCCTAGCAATTTCAACTTGTGCCTCAGCCTCCTTAGAACGGGCCTGAAATTCAGCCTCCTTAGCACGAGACTCTGCCTCCTTAGCCTGAGCCTCCTGCAGGGCTATCTGTAACTTAGCTAATTCAATCTGCGTTTGCTCATTTGGAGGAGTTACATTAAACAAGCTTTCACTAATCATGTCAACAATTTGATCTTTAGAATGATGAGAGCGAACAGCAATTCCCAATTGTTGAGCACCAAGCTTAAGTTCATTCTTTGTTCTGTTCTCTACATCACACACTGTTTGCACATTTGACAAAAAATCTTTGGCTTCATCAAGTGTAGTAATAGTAGACATCATGAATAAATCACAGTCACAAAATATCGAGCAATATCCTTATGATAATATCCTGAATATCCTGATAAGAGGTCGCCAAATTTATGTTACGAAACAGAGAAAGATAATGTACACATTAAGTGAGAATACTAATAATCACTACTGTCCCGTAATGGTCCAGGTTCAAAATAAAAGAGTTAGGTAAAATTAGAAGTTAAAGTTTAATGCTCAAACTAACAACAAAACATTCAGGACTCATAAGGATAATGTAATGGCAAAAAACAGGTTAAATATATGGTTAACTGCAATAGCCTCTGTTAACACGAAATTAGCAAGAGTAAATTTACCTAAGTCAGCCCTGATAAAATGAAAATACACTGGGTAATGTTCAGTTAATGCAAGATAAATTATTACAGATACAAAATATTATTAATGATGGCTGACAATAAGAACCTTACATAAATTACAAAAACCTTACTAGGCCTAAGAATTAACACCTTATGCTAAACAGTACAAGAAAAAATGCAATATCACTTATACTCAAATTACACAGCTGCTAGATGGTTGGAGACTTCCTGAGCACTCACAATAATAACAACTGTACAGGGGAGGACAGAGATGTGAACAAAATGAGGAGTAGATCCAAGTGGCAATTAATGCAGAGACTGAGCTCATTATATAGGGGCCAGCAGAGCTTGATACAACTTGTAAGAAGGACGCGCAAATGAAGCCATAGGGGACAAAGAGCTGACAATCCTACTCTGAACAACAGAAAGGACGACTTACTCTACTATAACGGTAGAAGGGGGACTGAGGCAGAACACGCTCGTGATCAAATATGCAGCATACTGTGCGTTAAAATTACACAAAGGATGATGAAATCATAGGCTATGTAACACCTCCCCACAAAGAAAAAGAAATTTACAAAGGAAATTTCTTATTACTCTAAAACAATCTGTCTAAAGTCTAAATAAGCAATCTGCAATAACATTTTCTTTCCCCTTGACATGTTGTATGTCTAATGAATACTCCTGAAGAAGTAGACTCCATCTTGTCAATCTCTGATTTTTATCTTTAAACTTACTAAGGAATTTCAGTGGGTTATGATCGGTATAAATGACTATGGGATCAAACACAGAACACAAATAAAATGAAAAATGCTGTAAACCCAAAATCAAGGCCAAAAGCTCTTTCTCAATAGTTGAGTAGTTCTTTTGAGGTGGAGTGAACTTCTTACTGTAATAAGATACAGGGTGTTCAATACCCTGATCATCCTCTTGCAGCAAAACAGCCCCAGCTCCTGTATCACTTGCATCAACAGCCATCTTAAAAGGCTTAGCAAAATTTGGAGTAGCGAGCACTGGCTGACTTAATAGGATAGCTTTAAGTTTGTTGAAAGAGGATTCACCGTTATCGGTCCAGACAAATTTAACTCCCTTTTTCAGTAGGTCTGTAAGTGGTGATACAAGAATAGAAAAGTTAAGAACAAATCTCCTGTAATAACCTACCATTCCCAAAAATCTTTGTAGCTCTTTCCTACTTTTAGGTCTGGGAAGATCACTTATAACCTGAACCTTAGCTCCTGGTGGTGCAACATGTCCATCACCAATTACATACCCAAGGTACTGAACTTTAGCTTGACCAAACTCACACTTTGATAAATTAGCTACAAGATTAGCATGAACCAAACGCTCAAGAAATTTACTGACATGGCATAGGTGATCTTTCCAGTTGTCACTGAAGATTAATACATCATCAATATAAACAACACACCCTGCCAAACCCTCTGTTACAACATTCATGAGCTTCTGAAATGTGGCTGGTGCATTCTTCATACCACATGGCATTACAGAACATGCAAAAGTCTTTCCTAGTGTTACAAAACATGAGATCTCCCTAGCACGTTCAGTCATAGGTACTTGCCAGTATCCCTTTAACAAATCAAACTTACTTATGTACCTAGCCTTTCCGATCTTGTCTATGCAATCTTCCACGCGAGGGAGAGGGTAAGTGTCTGTTTTGGTTATCTGATTAACACGTCTGTAGTCAATGCAAAGCCGCTGTGACCCACCTGGCTTAGGGACTAGAGTGACAGGAGAACTCCACTCGCTCTGACAGGGCTCAATCATCTTGTGGTCCAACAGGTAGCCAAGCTCCTTCTGGATGAGAGGAACTTTCACTGGGTTCACACGGTAAGGAGGCAGTTTAATTGGCTTTGCGTCTCCAACATCGACATCATGTATCAACACAGTGGTTCTTCCTGGAGTGGCACGGAACACTTGCGGGTACTCCTGCAGTAATGCCGAAAACTCCTGCCTTTCCTCGGGAGGTAGATGAGAAAGCTTAGTCTGGAGATCATTCATGATATCAGGATTCTTCCCCAAACTATCACTCAGGCTCATGCTGCATGGGAGAACTTCACTTGCAGACTCGGGTGGAACAGCTACAGTGCAGACTGGGTTATTTTCGTCCCGCCTGTGATATAACTTTAGCATGTTGATGTGACAAAGTTGCTTGTTCTTTCTACGATCTGGTGTGGCGATGACATAGTTGACATCATTGAGTTTCGTCTCCACAAAATAAGGACCACTAAACTTGGCTTGAGGAGGTTGCCCATGCACTGGTAGCAGAATCAAAACCTGATCTCCTGGCTGAAAGTGGCGTAACCTGGACTTCTTATCATACCAAGTCTTCATCTTCTCCTGAGCAGCTCCTAAATTCTCTCGCGCCAGTTGTAAAGCAGTGGACAGCCGTTCTTTGAACTTCATCACATACTCCAGCAGGTTGACGTCATCTTCCTCCGACAGCCAGCATTCCTTGAGTAACTTAAGGGGTCCTCTTACTTCATGGTCAAACAGTAGTTCAAAAGGTGAGAAGCCCAGTGATTCATTTGGAGATTCTCTTGCGGCAAATACGACGAATGGAAGACCTTTATCCCAGTCTTTCTGATGTTCCAAACAGTATTTCTTGAGCATCGATTTGAGTGTTTGATGATATCTCTCCAACGCTCCTTGGGTCTGGGGATGGTAAGCTGAAGACGTGATCTGGGTGATGCCCAACTCTTTCAGAGACTGCTTGAAAACGTTTGACATGAAATTACTTCCCGGTCTGACTGTACCTCCTTGGGCAGACCAAACTTTGTGAAGAACCCTAGTATTTCCTTAACCACGTTCTTTGCTGAGATATTTCTAAGTGGAATGGCTTCAGGATAACGAGTAGCCATATCAATCAGGGTCAACACATAAGAAAGTCTTAGGAAGAGGGCCCACAATATTCACCAACACACGGGTGAATGGCGCCTCAAAAGGAGGAATGGGAACTAGAGGTGCAACCTTTTCGGTCTGATTACACTTCCCCACAACTTGACAGGTGTGACAAGACTTACAATACCAGGAAACATCTCTGAAGATACCTGGCCAGTAGAAGTGTTTCAAAATACGTGCCACAGTCTTCCTCACTCCAAGGTGTCCTGCCAAACTGGAATCATGAGCCACTCTAATGATATCCTGCCTACAAACACGAGGGATGACAACTTGATGTACAACCTCCCATTCACAGTCGGCTGATGCTGTTGGGGGTCTCCACTTCCTCATAAGTACTCCTGACTTTATATAATAACAAGTAGAAGCACCAGCTGACTCTTCCTCACTGCAAGCAGAGTTAGCTAGACCTTTCAACTCAGGGTCAGCAACCTGCAACTCAACCAACTCTTGACGATACAAATTATCAACACTACGCGGTACTGCCTCATCTGGTGAGTGGTCCAATTTAGCAAGAAAAGTGTCAGCTAGGATAACATCATCATCATCATTATCCTCTAAGTCACCAGTAACTTTAGACTTAGCCCTAGTGACAGCACATGCAGGGAACACATCAGGGACATCACAATCCTGGGACGCAGCCACTGGCTCACTATACAACTGAGGAGCTGGACACACTTGACTTCCACCAATATCATTTCCAAGTAAGAAAGTTACACCTGACATTGGGAGTGTCTCAACCAACCCAACCATAACGGAACCATTAACAAAACCAGACCCTAAATTCACTCTGCACAGAGGGACAGAGAAGTAATTATTCTCTACACCTTGTAAGATTACAGTTCCATCAGAGGAATTAACATTAGAGCCTAGAACACTGGTCAGCATAAGGGATTGGCAAGCACCTGTATCACGATATATTTTAACTGATTTCCTGTCATTACTGTCCAGAGGACTGACAAAACCATCAGACAGGAAATTAGCACATGAACGCTTGAGAATGTCACCCACGTTACTGCTCAAAAGAGGAGCTCCATCATGAGAATTTAAGTTACCCCTCAAAGCAGGTTCAGTTAACTCAGTTAAAGAATTCTGGGAACTCTCAAGAGTGGACACTAGACCAATTGACTGAATATTTAAAGACTCCTTTTTGTTCACATCACGCTGTCTCCTGAAACATTTCTCCGTAGTATGACCAAGCTTACTACAATAAGTATATTTACTTTTCTGAAATCTAGAGGTGAAGCTGGTATTTACTTCCTGAGAAACATCATCTTTATTCTCTTTCCTGTTACCTGTACTCTGAGTAGAGGCAACGTACTTACTCTCAGCTTTCCTTTTTTCTCTAGAATATCTCTTGTGAGTGAGAACATATTCATCAGCTAAAACTGCAGCATCAGACAAATTATCTATTCTTCTCTCATCAAGATATAGGCTTACATCTTTATAAATACACCTCTTGAAGTCCTCCAGCAATATCATCTGCTTAAATTTACCAAAATCAGAATCCACATTCTTAGAATTTAACCACTGCTCTAACAGATCTTCTTTGATTTTTGCATACTCAACATGGGATTGCTTATCTTGCTTATAAGTTGTCCTAAATTTTACTCTATAGGCTTCAGAAACAAGCTCATAGGCCTTAAGAATCAAGCTCTTAACTACATCATAATTATCAGATTGATCCTGAGGCAAAGATGCATAAGTTACTTGAGCTTTACCGGTGAGAACAGTTTGAAGGAGTACTGGCCAATACTGTTTGGGCCAATTAAAACCTGTAGCTACCCTCTCAAACAACTGAAAATACTTTGTTAAATCAGATTCATTAAAAGGAGGGACAAGTATAACATTTTTAGCCACATCAAAATCATCAGAGCTAGATGATCCAGTTCCACATTGGTTCATGCGAGACTCATGGTCTGCCTGAATCCTAGCAATTTCAACTTGTGCCTCAGCCTCCTTAGAACGGGCCTGAAATTCAGCCTCCTTAGCACGAGACTCTGCCTCCTTAGCCTGAGCCTCCTGCAGGGCTATCTGTAACTTAGCTAATTCAATCTGCGTTTGCTCATTTGGAGGAGTTACATTAAACAAGCTTTCACTAATCATGTCAACAATTTGATCTTTAGAATGATGAGAGCGAACAGCAATTCCCAATTGTTGAGCACCAAGCTTAAGTTCATTCTTTGTTCTGTTCTCTACATCACACACTGTTTGCACATTTGACAAAAAATCTTTGGCTTCATCAAGTGTAGTAATAGTAGACATCATGAATAAATCACAGTCACAAAATATCGAGCAATATCCTTATGATAATATCCTGAATATCCTGATAAGAGGTCGCCAAATTTATGTTACGAAACAGAGAAAGATAATGTACACATTAAGTGAGAATACTAATAATCACTACTGTCCCGTAATGGTCCAGGTTCAAAATAAAAGAGTTAGGTAAAATTAGAAGTTAAAGTTTAATGCTCAAACTAACAACAAAACATTCAGGACTCATAAGGATAATGTAATGGCAAAAAACAGGTTAAATATATGGTTAACTGCAATAGCCTCTGTTAACACGAAATTAGCAAGAGTAAATTTACCTAAGTCAGCCCTGATAAAATGAAAATACACTGGGTAATGTTCAGTTAATGCAAGATAAATTATTACAGATACAAAATATTATTAATGATGGCTGACAATAAGAACCTTACATAAATTACAAAAACCTTACTAGGCCTAAGAATTAACACCTTATGCTAAACAGTACAAGAAAAAATGCAATATCACTTATACTCAAATTACACAGCTGCTAGATGGTTGGAGACTTCCTGAGCACTCACAATAATAACAACTGTACAGGGGAGGACAGAGATGTGAACAAAATGAGGAGTAGATCCAAGTGGCAATTAATGCAGAGACTGAGCTCATTATATAGGGGCCAGCAGAGCTTGATACAACTTGTAAGAAGGACGCGCAAATGAAGCCATAGGGGACAAAGAGCTGACAATCCTACTCTGAACAACAGAAAGGACGACTTACTCTACTATAACGGTAGAAGGGGGACTGAGGCAGAACACGCTCGTGATCAAATATGCAGCATACTGTGCGTTAAAATTACACAAAGGATGATGAAATCATAGGCTATGTAACACCTCCCCACAAAGAAAAAGAAATTTACAAAGGAAATTTCTTATTACTCTAAAACAATCTGTCTAAAGTCTAAATAAGCAATCTGCAATAACATTTTCTTTCCCCTTGACATGTTGTATGTCTAATGAATACTCCTGAAGAAGTAGACTCCATCTTGTCAATCTCTGATTTTTATCTTTAAACTTACTAAGGAATTTCAGTGGGTTATGATCGGTATAAATGACTATGGGATCAAACACAGAACACAAATAAAATGAAAAATGCTGTAAACCCAAAATCAAGGCCAAAAGCTCTTTCTCAATAGTTGAGTAGTTCTTTTGAGGTGGAGTGAACTTCTTACTGTAATAAGATACAGGGTGTTCAATACCCTGATCATCCTCTTGCAGCAAAACAGCCCCAGCTCCTGTATCACTTGCATCAACAGCCATCTTAAAAGGCTTAGCAAAATTTGGAGTAGCGAGCACTGGCTGACTTAATAGGATAGCTTTAAGTTTGTTGAAAGAGGATTCACCGTTATCGGTCCAGACAAATTTAACTCCCTTTTTCAGTAGGTCTGTAAGTGGTGATACAAGAATAGAAAAGTTAAGAACAAATCTCCTGTAATAACCTACCATTCCCAAAAATCTTTGTAGCTCTTTCCTACTTTTAGGTCTGGGAAGATCACTTATAACCTGAACCTTAGCTCCTGGTGGTGCAACATGTCCATCACCAATTACATACCCAAGGTACTGAACTTTAGCTTGACCAAACTCACACTTTGATAAATTAGCTACAAGATTAGCATGAACCAAACGCTCAAGAAATTTACTGACATGGCATAGGTGATCTTTCCAGTTGTCACTGAAGATTAATACATCATCAATATAAACAACACACCCTGCCAAACCCTCTGTTACAACATTCATGAGCTTCTGAAATGTGGCTGGTGCATTCTTCATACCACATGGCATTACAGAACATGCAAAAGTCTTTCCTAGTGTTACAAAACATGAGATCTCCCTAGCACGTTCAGTCATAGGTACTTGCCAGTATCCCTTTAACAAATCAAACTTACTTATGTACCTAGCCTTTCCGATCTTGTCTATGCAATCTTCCACGCGAGGGAGAGGGTAAGTGTCTGTTTTGGTTATCTGATTAACACGTCTGTAGTCAATGCAAAGCCGCTGTGACCCACCTGGCTTAGGGACTAGAGTGACAGGAGAACTCCACTCGCTCTGACAGGGCTCAATCATCTTGTGGTCCAACAGGTAGCCAAGCTCCTTCTGGATGAGAGGAACTTTCACTGGGTTCACACGGTAAGGAGGCAGTTTAATTGGCTTTGCGTCTCCAACATCGACATCATGTATCAACACAGTGGTTCTTCCTGGAGTGGCACGGAACACTTGCGGGTACTCCTGCAGTAATGCCGAAAACTCCTGCCTTTCCTCGGGAGGTAGATGAGAAAGCTTAGTCTGGAGATCATTCATGATATCAGGATTCTTCCCCAAACTATCACTCAGGCTCATGCTGCATGGGAGAACTTCACTTGCAGACTCGGGTGGAACAGCTACAGTGCAGACTGGGTTATTTTCGTCCCGCCTGTGATATAACTTTAGCATGTTGATGTGACAAAGTTGCTTGTTCTTTCTACGATCTGGTGTGGCGATGACATAGTTGACATCATTGAGTTTCGTCTCCACAAAATAAGGACCACTAAACTTGGCTTGAGGAGGTTGCCCATGCACTGGTAGCAGAATCAAAACCTGATCTCCTGGCTGAAAGTGGCGTAACCTGGACTTCTTATCATACCAAGTCTTCATCTTCTCCTGAGCAGCTCCTAAATTCTCTCGCGCCAGTTGTAAAGCAGTGGACAGCCGTTCTTTGAACTTCATCACATACTCCAGCAGGTTGACGTCATCTTCCTCCGACAGCCAGCATTCCTTGAGTAACTTAAGGGGTCCTCTTACTTCATGGTCAAACAGTAGTTCAAAAGGTGAGAAGCCCAGTGATTCATTTGGAGATTCTCTTGCGGCAAATACGACGAATGGAAGACCTTTATCCCAGTCTTTCTGATGTTCCAAACAGTATTTCTTGAGCATCGATTTGAGTGTTTGATGATATCTCTCCAACGCTCCTTGGGTCTGGGGATGGTAAGCTGAAGACGTGATCTGGGTGATGCCCAACTCTTTCAGAGACTGCTTGAAAACGTTTGACATGAAATTACTTCCCGGTCTGACTGTACCTCCTTGGGCAGACCAAACTTTGTGAAGAACCCTAGTATTTCCTTAACCACGTTCTTTGCTGAGATATTTCTAAGTGGAATGGCTTCAGGATAACGAGTAGCCATATCAATCAGGGTCAACACATAAGAAAGTCTTAGGAAGAGGGCCCACAATATTCACCAACACACGGGTGAATGGCGCCTCAAAAGGAGGAATGGGAACTAGAGGTGCAACCTTTTCGGTCTGATTACACTTCCCCACAACTTGACAGGTGTGACAAGACTTACAATACCAGGAAACATCTCTGAAGATACCTGGCCAGTAGAAGTGTTTCAAAATACGTGCCACAGTCTTCCTCACTCCAAGGTGTCCTGCCAAACTGGAATCATGAGCCACTCTAATGATATCCTGCCTACAAACACGAGGGATGACAACTTGATGTACAACCTCCCATTCACAGTCGGCTGATGCTGTTGGGGGTCTCCACTTCCTCATAAGTACTCCTGACTTTATATAATAACAAGTAGAAGCACCAGCTGACTCTTCCTCACTGCAAGCAGAGTTAGCTAGACCTTTCAACTCAGGGTCAGCAACCTGCAACTCAACCAACTCTTGACGATACAAATTATCAACACTACGCGGTACTGCCTCATCTGGTGAGTGGTCCAATTTAGCAAGAAAAGTGTCAGCTAGGATAACATCATCATCATCATTATCCTCTAAGTCACCAGTAACTTTAGACTTAGCCCTAGTGACAGCACATGCAGGGAACACATCAGGGACATCACAATCCTGGGACGCAGCCACTGGCTCACTATACAACTGAGGAGCTGGACACACTTGACTTCCACCAATATCATTTCCAAGTAAGAAAGTTACACCTGACATTGGGAGTGTCTCAACCAACCCAACCATAACGGAACCATTAACAAAACCAGACCCTAAATTCACTCTGCACAGAGGGACAGAGAAGTAATTATTCTCTACACCTTGTAAGATTACAGTTCCATCAGAGGAATTAACATTAGAGCCTAGAACACTGGTCAGCATAAGGGATTGGCAAGCACCTGTATCACGATATATTTTAACTGATTTCCTGTCATTACTGTCCAGAGGACTGACAAAACCATCAGACAGGAAATTAGCACATGAACGCTTGAGAATGTCACCCACGTTACTGCTCAAAAGAGGAGCTCCATCATGAGAATTTAAGTTACCCCTCAAAGCAGGTTCAGTTAACTCAGTTAAAGAATTCTGGGAACTCTCAAGAGTGGACACTAGACCAATTGACTGAATATTTAAAGACTCCTTTTTGTTCACATCACGCTGTCTCCTGAAACATTTCTCCGTAGTATGACCAAGCTTACTACAATAAGTATATTTACTTTTCTGAAATCTAGAGGTGAAGCTGGTATTTACTTCCTGAGAAACATCATCTTTATTCTCTTTCCTGTTACCTGTACTCTGAGTAGAGGCAACGTACTTACTCTCAGCTTTCCTTTTTTCTCTAGAATATCTCTTGTGAGTGAGAACATATTCATCAGCTAAAACTGCAGCATCAGACAAATTATCTATTCTTCTCTCATCAAGATATAGGCTTACATCTTTATAAATACACCTCTTGAAGTCCTCCAGCAATATCATCTGCTTAAATTTACCAAAATCAGAATCCACATTCTTAGAATTTAACCACTGCTCTAACAGATCTTCTTTGATTTTTGCATACTCAACATGGGATTGCTTATCTTGCTTATAAGTTGTCCTAAATTTTACTCTATAGGCTTCAGAAACAAGCTCATAGGCCTTAAGAATCAAGCTCTTAACTACATCATAATTATCAGATTGATCCTGAGGCAAAGATGCATAAGTTACTTGAGCTTTACCGGTGAGAACAGTTTGAAGGAGTACTGGCCAATACTGTTTGGGCCAATTAAAACCTGTAGCTACCCTCTCAAACAACTGAAAATACTTTGTTAAATCAGATTCATTAAAAGGAGGGACAAGTATAACATTTTTAGCCACATCAAAATCATCAGAGCTAGATGATCCAGTTCCACATTGGTTCATGCGAGACTCATGGTCTGCCTGAATCCTAGCAATTTCAACTTGTGCCTCAGCCTCCTTAGAACGGGCCTGAAATTCAGCCTCCTTAGCACGAGACTCTGCCTCCTTAGCCTGAGCCTCCTGCAGGGCTATCTGTAACTTAGCTAATTCAATCTGCGTTTGCTCATTTGGAGGAGTTACATTAAACAAGCTTTCACTAATCATGTCAACAATTTGATCTTTAGAATGATGAGAGCGAACAGCAATTCCCAATTGTTGAGCACCAAGCTTAAGTTCATTCTTTGTTCTGTTCTCTACATCACACACTGTTTGCACATTTGACAAAAAATCTTTGGCTTCATCAAGTGTAGTAATAGTAGACATCATGAATAAATCACAGTCACAAAATATCGAGCAATATCCTTATGATAATATCCTGAATATCCTGATAAGAGGTCGCCAAATTTATGTTACGAAACAGAGAAAGATAATGTACACATTAAGTGAGAATACTAATAATCACTACTGTCCCGTAATGGTCCAGGTTCAAAATAAAAGAGTTAGGTAAAATTAGAAGTTAAAGTTTAATGCTCAAACTAACAACAAAACATTCAGGACTCATAAGGATAATGTAATGGCAAAAAACAGGTTAAATATATGGTTAACTGCAATAGCCTCTGTTAACACGAAATTAGCAAGAGTAAATTTACCTAAGTCAGCCCTGATAAAATGAAAATACACTGGGTAATGTTCAGTTAATGCAAGATAAATTATTACAGATACAAAATATTATTAATGATGGCTGACAATAAGAACCTTACATAAATTACAAAAACCTTACTAGGCCTAAGAATTAACACCTTATGCTAAACAGTACAAGAAAAAATGCAATATCACTTATACTCAAATTACACAGCTGCTAGATGGTTGGAGACTTCCTGAGCACTCACAATAATAACAACTGTACAGGGGAGGACAGAGATGTGAACAAAATGAGGAGTAGATCCAAGTGGCAATTAATGCAGAGACTGAGCTCATTATATAGGGGCCAGCAGAGCTTGATACAACTTGTAAGAAGGACGCGCAAATGAAGCCATAGGGGACAAAGAGCTGACAATCCTACTCTGAACAACAGAAAGGACGACTTACTCTACTATAACGGTAGAAGGGGGGACTGAGGCAGAACACGCTCGTGATCAAATATGCAGCATACTGTGCGTTAAAATTACACAAAGGATGATGAAATCATAGGCTATGTAACACCTCCCCACAAAGAAAAAGAAATTTACAAAGGAAATTTCTTATTACTCTAAAACAATCTGTCTAAAGTCTAAATAAGCAATCTGCAATAACATTTTCTTTCCCCTTGACATGTTGTATGTCTAATGAATACTCCTGAAGAAGTAGACTCCATCTTGTCAATCTCTGATTTTTATCTTTAAACTTACTAAGGAATTTCAGTGGGTTATGATCGGTATAAATGACTATGGGATCAAACACAGAACACAAATAAAATGAAAAATGCTGTAAACCCAAAATCAAGGCCAAAAGCTCTTTCTCAATAGTTGAGTAGTTCTTTTGAGGTGGAGTGAACTTCTTACTGTAATAAGATACAGGGTGTTCAATACCCTGATCATCCTCTTGCAGCAAAACAGCCCCAGCTCCTGTATCACTTGCATCAACAGCCATCTTAAAAGGCTTAGCAAAATTTGGAGTAGCGAGCACTGGCTGACTTAATAGGATAGCTTTAAGTTTGTTGAAAGAGGATTCACCGTTATCGGTCCAGACAAATTTAACTCCCTTTTTCAGTAGGTCTGTAAGTGGTGATACAAGAATAGAAAAGTTAAGAACAAATCTCCTGTAATAACCTACCATTCCCAAAAATCTTTGTAGCTCTTTCCTACTTTTAGGTCTGGGAAGATCACTTATAACCTGAACCTTAGCTCCTGGTGGTGCAACATGTCCATCACCAATTACATACCCAAGGTACTGAACTTTAGCTTGACCAAACTCACACTTTGATAAATTAGCTACAAGATTAGCATGAACCAAACGCTCAAGAAATTTACTGACATGGCATAGGTGATCTTTCCAGTTGTCACTGAAGATTAATACATCATCAATATAAACAACACACCCTGCCAAACCCTCTGTTACAACATTCATGAGCTTCTGAAATGTGGCTGGTGCATTCTTCATACCACATGGCATTACAGAACATGCAAAAGTCTTTCCTAGTGTTACAAAACATGAGATCTCCCTAGCACGTTCAGTCATAGGTACTTGCCAGTATCCCTTTAACAAATCAAACTTACTTATGTACCTAGCCTTTCCGATCTTGTCTATGCAATCTTCCACGCGAGGGAGAGGGTAAGTGTCTGTTTTGGTTATCTGATTAACACGTCTGTAGTCAATGCAAAGCCGCTGTGACCCACCTGGCTTAGGGACTAGAGTGACAGGAGAACTCCACTCGCTCTGACAGGGCTCAATCATCTTGTGGTCCAACAGGTAGCCAAGCTCCTTCTGGATGAGAGGAACTTTCACTGGGTTCACACGGTAAGGAGGCAGTTTAATTGGCTTTGCGTCTCCAACATCGACATCATGTATCAACACAGTGGTTCTTCCTGGAGTGGCACGGAACACTTGCGGGTACTCCTGCAGTAATGCCGAAAACTCCTGCCTTTCCTCGGGAGGTAGATGAGAAAGCTTAGTCTGGAGATCATTCATGATATCAGGATTCTTCCCCAAACTATCACTCAGGCTCATGCTGCATGGGAGAACTTCACTTGCAGACTCGGGTGGAACAGCTACAGTGCAGACTGGGTTATTTTCGTCCCGCCTGTGATATAACTTTAGCATGTTGATGTGACAAAGTTGCTTGTTCTTTCTACGATCTGGTGTGGCGATGACATAGTTGACATCATTGAGTTTCGTCTCCACAAAATAAGGACCACTAAACTTGGCTTGAGGAGGTTGCCCATGCACTGGTAGCAGAATCAAAACCTGATCTCCTGGCTGAAAGTGGCGTAACCTGGACTTCTTATCATACCAAGTCTTCATCTTCTCCTGAGCAGCTCCTAAATTCTCTCGCGCCAGTTGTAAAGCAGTGGACAGCCGTTCTTTGAACTTCATCACATACTCCAGCAGGTTGACGTCATCTTCCTCCGACAGCCAGCATTCCTTGAGTAACTTAAGGGGTCCTCTTACTTCATGGTCAAACAGTAGTTCAAAAGGTGAGAAGCCCAGTGATTCATTTGGAGATTCTCTTGCGGCAAATACGACGAATGGAAGACCTTTATCCCAGTCTTTCTGATGTTCCAAACAGTATTTCTTGAGCATCGATTTGAGTGTTTGATGATATCTCTCCAACGCTCCTTGGGTCTGGGGATGGTAAGCTGAAGACGTGATCTGGGTGATGCCCAACTCTTTCAGAGACTGCTTGAAAACGTTTGACATGAAATTACTTCCCCGGTCTGACTGTACCTCCTTGGGCAGACCAAACTTTGTGAAGAACCCTAGCATTTCCTTAACCACGTTCTTTGCTGAGATATTTCTAAGTGGAATGGCTTCAGGATAACGAGTAGCCATATCAATCAGGGTCAACACATAAGAAAGTCTTAGGAAGAGGGCCCACAATATTCACCAACACACGGGTGAATGGCGCCTCAAAAGGAGGAATGGGAACTAGAGGTGCAACCTTTTCGGTCTGATTACACTTCCCCACAACTTGACAGGTGTGACAAGACTTACAATACCAGGAAACATCTCTGAAGATACCTGGCCAGTAGAAGTGTTTCAAAATACGTGCCACAGTCTTCCTCACTCCAAGGTGTCCTGCCAAACTGGAATCATGAGCCACTCTAATGATATCCTGCCTACAAACACGAGGGATGACAACTTGATGTACAACCTCCCATTCACAGTCGGCTGATGCTGTTGGGGGTCTCCACTTCCTCATAAGTACTCCTGACTTTATATAATAACAAGTAGAAGCACCAGCTGACTCTTCCTCACTGCAAGCAGAGTTAGCTAGACCTTTCAACTCAGGGTCAGCAACCTGCAACTCAACCAACTCTTGACGAGACAAATTATCAACACTACGCGGTACTGCCTCATCTGGTGAGTGGTCCAATTTAGCAAGAAAAGTGTCAGCTAGGATAACATCATCATCATCATTATCCTCTAAGTCACCAGTAACTTTAGACTTAGCCCTAGTGACAGCACATGCAGGGAACACATCAGGGACATCACAATCCTGGGACGCAGCCACTGGCTCACTATACAACTGAGGAGCTGGACACACTTGACTTCCACCAATATCATTTCCAAGTAAGAAAGTTACACCTGACATTGGGAGTGTCTCAACCAACCCAACCATAACGGAACCATTAACAAAACCAGACCCTAAATTCACTCTGCACAGAGGGACAGAGAAGTAATTATTCTCTACACCTTGTAAGATTACAGTTCCATCAGAGGAATTAACATTAGAGCCTAGAACACTGGTCAGCATAAGGGATTGGCAAGCACCTGTATCACGATATATTTTAACTGATTTCCTGTCATTACTGTCCAGAGGACTGACAAAACCATCAGACAGGAAATTAGCACATGAACGCTTGAGAATGTCACCCACGTTACTGCTCAAAAGAGGAGCTCCATCATGAGAATTTAAGTTACCCCTCAAAGCAGGTTCAGTTAACTCAGTTAAAGAATTCTGGGAACTCTCAAGAGTGGACACTAGACCAATTGACTGAATATTTAAAGACTCCTTTTTGTTCACATCACGCTGTCTCCTGAAACATTTCTCCGTAGTATGACCAAGCTTACTACAATAAGTATATTTACTTTTCTGAAATCTAGAGGTGAAGCTGGTATTTACTTCCTGAGAAACATCATCTTTATTCTCTTTCCTGTTACCTGTACTCTGAGTAGAGGCAACGTACTTACTCTCAGCTTTCCTTTTTTCTCTAGAATATCTCTTGTGAGTGAGAACATATTCATCAGCTAAAACTGCAGCATCAGACAAATTATCTATTCTTCTCTCATCAAGATATAGGCTTACATCTTTATAAATACACCTCTTGAAGTCCTCCAGCAATATCATCTGCTTAAATTTACCAAAATCAGAATCCACATTCTTAGAATTTAACCACTGCTCTAACAGATCTTCTTTGATTTTTGCATACTCAACATGGGATTGCTTATCTTGCTTATAAGTTGTCCTAAATTTTACTCTATAGGCTTCAGAAACAAGCTCATAGGCCTTAAGAATCAAGCTCTTAACTACATCATAATTATCAGATTGATCCTGAGGCAAAGATGCATAAGTTACTTGAGCTTTACCGGTGAGAACAGTTTGAAGGAGTACTGGCCAATACTGTTTGGGCCAATTAAAACCTGTAGCTACCCTCTCAAACAACTGAAAATACTTTGTTAAATCAGATTCATTAAAAGGAGGGACAAGTATAACATTTTTAGCCACATCAAAATCATCAGAGCTAGATGATCCAGTTCCACATTGGTTCATGCGAGACTCATGGTCTGCCTGAATCCTAGCAATTTCAACTTGTGCCTCAGCCTCCTTAGAACGGGCCTGAAATTCAGCCTCCTTAGCACGAGACTCTGCCTCCTTAGCCTGAGCCTCCTGCAGGGCTATCTGTAACTTAGCTAATTCAATCTGCGTTTGCTCATTTGGAGGAGTTACATTAAACAAGCTTTCACTAATCATGTCAACAATTTGATCTTTAGAATGATGAGAGCGAACAGCAATTCCCAATTGTTGAGCACCAAGCTTAAGTTCATTCTTTGTTCTGTTCTCTACATCACACACTGTTTGCACATTTGACAAAAAATCTTTGGCTTCATCAAGTGTAGTAATAGTAGACATCATGAATAAATCACAGTCACAAAATATCGAGCAATATCCTTATGATAATATCCTGAATATCCTGATAAGAGGTCGCCAAATTTATGTTACGAAACAGAGAAAGATAATGTACACATTAAGTGAGAATACTAATAATCACTACTGTCCCGTAATGGTCCAGGTTCAAAATAAAAGAGTTAGGTAAAATTAGAAGTTAAAGTTTAATGCTCAAACTAACAACAAAACATTCAGGACTCATAAGGATAATGTAATGGCAAAAAACAGGTTAAATATATGGTTAACTGCAATAGCCTCTGTTAACACGAAATTAGCAAGAGTAAATTTACCTAAGTCAGCCCTGATAAAATGAAAATACACTGGGTAATGTTCAGTTAATGCAAGATAAATTATTACAGATACAAAATATTATTAATGATGGCTGACAATAAGAACCTTACATAAATTACAAAAACCTTACTAGGCCTAAGAATTAACACCTTATGCTAAACAGTACAAGAAAAAATGCAATATCACTTATACTCAAATTACACAGCTGCTAGATGGTTGGAGACTTCCTGAGCACTCACAATAATAACAACTGTACAGGGGAGGACAGAGATGTGAACAAAATGAGGAGTAGATCCAAGTGGCAATTAATGCAGAGACTGAGCTCATTATATAGGGGCCAGCAGAGCTTGATACAACTTGTAAGAAGGACGCGCAAATGAAGCCATAGGGGACAAAGAGCTGACAATCCTACTCTGAACAACAGAAAGGACGACTTACTCTACTATAACGGTAGAAGGGGGGACTGAGGCAGAACACGCTCGTGATCAAATATGCAGCATACTGTGCGTTAAAATTACACAAAGGATGATGAAATCATAGGCTATGTAACACCTCCCCACAAAGAAAAAGAAATTTACAAAGGAAATTTCTTATTACTCTAAAACAATCTGTCTAAAGTCTAAATAAGCAATCTGCAATAACATTTTCTTTCCCCTTGACATGTTGTATGTCTAATGAATACTCCTGAAGAAGTAGACTCCATCTTGTCAATCTCTGATTTTTATCTTTAAACTTACTAAGGAATTTCAGTGGGTTATGATCGGTATAAATGACTATGGGATCAAACACAGAACACAAATAAAATGAAAAATGCTGTAAACCCAAAATCAAGGCCAAAAGCTCTTTCTCAATAGTTGAGTAGTTCTTTTGAGGTGGAGTGAACTTCTTACTGTAATAAGATACAGGGTGTTCAATACCCTGATCATCCTCTTGCAGCAAAACAGCCCCAGCTCCTGTATCACTTGCATCAACAGCCATCTTAAAAGGCTTAGCAAAATTTGGAGTAGCGAGCACTGGCTGACTTAATAGGATAGCTTTAAGTTTGTTGAAAGAGGATTCACCGTTATCGGTCCAGACAAATTTAACTCCCTTTTTCAGTAGGTCTGTAAGTGGTGATACAAGAATAGAAAAGTTAAGAACAAATCTCCTGTAATAACCTACCATTCCCAAAAATCTTTGTAGCTCTTTCCTACTTTTAGGTCTGGGAAGATCACTTATAACCTGAACCTTAGCTCCTGGTGGTGCAACATGTCCATCACCAATTACATACCCAAGGTACTGAACTTTAGCTTGACCAAACTCACACTTTGATAAATTAGCTACAAGATTAGCATGAACCAAACGCTCAAGAAATTTACTGACATGGCATAGGTGATCTTTCCAGTTGTCACTGAAGATTAATACATCATCAATATAAACAACACACCCTGCCAAACCCTCTGTTACAACATTCATGAGCTTCTGAAATGTGGCTGGTGCATTCTTCATACCACATGGCATTACAGAACATGCAAAAGTCTTTCCTAGTGTTACAAAACATGAGATCTCCCTAGCACGTTCAGTCATAGGTACTTGCCAGTATCCCTTTAACAAATCAAACTTACTTATGTACCTAGCCTTTCCGATCTTGTCTATGCAATCTTCCACGCGAGGGAGAGGGTAAGTGTCTGTTTTGGTTATCTGATTAACACGTCTGTAGTCAATGCAAAGCCGCTGTGACCCACCTGGCTTAGGGACTAGAGTGACAGGAGAACTCCACTCGCTCTGACAGGGCTCAATCATCTTGTGGTCCAACAGGTAGCCAAGCTCCTTCTGGATGAGAGGAACTTTCACTGGGTTCACACGGTAAGGAGGCAGTTTAATTGGCTTTGCGTCTCCAACATCGACATCATGTATCAACACAGTGGTTCTTCCTGGAGTGGCACGGAACACTTGCGGGTACTCCTGCAGTAATGCCGAAAACTCCTGCCTTTCCTCGGGAGGTAGATGAGAAAGCTTAGTCTGGAGATCATTCATGATATCAGGATTCTTCCCCAAACTATCACTCAGGCTCATGCTGCATGGGAGAACTTCACTTGCAGACTCGGGTGGAACAGCTACAGTGCAGACTGGGTTATTTTCGTCCCGCCTGTGATATAACTTTAGCATGTTGATGTGACAAAGTTGCTTGTTCTTTCTACGATCTGGTGTGGCGATGACATAGTTGACATCATTGAGTTTCGTCTCCACAAAATAAGGACCACTAAACTTGGCTTGAGGAGGTTGCCCATGCACTGGTAGCAGAATCAAAACCTGATCTCCTGGCTGAAAGTGGCGTAACCTGGACTTCTTATCATACCAAGTCTTCATCTTCTCCTGAGCAGCTCCTAAATTCTCTCGCGCCAGTTGTAAAGCAGTGGACAGCCGTTCTTTGAACTTCATCACATACTCCAGCAGGTTGACGTCATCTTCCTCCGACAGCCAGCATTCCTTGAGTAACTTAAGGGGTCCTCTTACTTCATGGTCAAACAGTAGTTCAAAAGGTGAGAAGCCCAGTGATTCATTTGGAGATTCTCTTGCGGCAAATACGACGAATGGAAGACCTTTATCCCAGTCTTTCTGATGTTCCAAACAGTATTTCTTGAGCATCGATTTGAGTGTTTGATGATATCTCTCCAACGCTCCTTGGGTCTGGGGATGGTAAGCTGAAGACGTGATCTGGGTGATGCCCAACTCTTTCAGAGACTGCTTGAAAACGTTTGACATGAAATTACTTCCCCGGTCTGACTGTACCTCCTTGGGCAGACCAAACTTTGTGAAGAACCCTAGCATTTCCTTAACCACGTTCTTTGCTGAGATATTTCTAAGTGGAATGGCTTCAGGATAACGAGTAGCCATATCAATCAGGGTCAACACATAAGAAAGTCTTAGGAAGAGGGCCCACAATATTCACCAACACACGGGTGAATGGCGCCTCAAAAGAAGGAATGGGAACTAGAGGTGCAACCTTTTCGGTCTGATTACACTTCCCCACAACTTGACAGGTGTGACAAGACTTACAATACCAGGAAACATCTCTGAAGATACCTGGCCAGTAGAAGTGTTTCAAAATACGTGCCACAGTCTTCCTCACTCCAAGGTGTCCTGCCAAACTGGAATCATGAGCCACTCTAATGATATCCTGCCTACAAACACGAGGGATGACAACTTGATGTACAACCTCCCATTCACAGTCGGCTGATGCTGTTGGGGGTCTCCACTTCCTCATAAGTACTCCTGACTTTATATAATAACAAGTAGAAGCACCAGCTGACTCTTCCTCACTGCAAGCAGAGTTAGCTAGACCTTTCAACTCAGGGTCAGCAACCTGCAACTCAACCAACTCTTGACGAGACAAATTATCAACACTACGCGGTACTGCCTCATCTGGTGAGTGGTCCAATTTAGCAAGAAAAGTGTCAGCTAGGATAACATCATCATCATCATTATCCTCTAAGTCACCAGTAACTTTAGACTTAGCCCTAGTGACAGCACATGCAGGGAACACATCAGGGACATCACAATCCTGGGACGCAGCCACTGGCTCACTATACAACTGAGGAGCTGGACACACTTGACTTCCACCAATATCATTTCCAAGTAAGAAAGTTACACCTGACATTGGGAGTGTCTCAACCAACCCAACCATAACGGAACCATTAACAAAACCAGACCCTAAATTCACTCTGCACAGAGGGACAGAGAAGTAATTATTCTCTACACCTTGTAAGATTACAGTTCCATCAGAGGAATTAACATTAGAGCCTAGAACACTGGTCAGCATAAGGGATTGGCAAGCACCTGTATCACGATATATTTTAACTGATTTCCTGTCATTACTGTCCAGAGGACTGACAAAACCATCAGACAGGAAATTAGCACATGAACGCTTGAGAATGTCACCCACGTTACTGCTCAAAAGAGGAGCTCCATCATGAGAATTTAAGTTACCCCTCAAAGCAGGTTCAGTTAACTCAGTTAAAGAATTCTGGGAACTCTCAAGAGTGGACACTAGACCAATTGACTGAATATTTAAAGACTCCTTTTTGTTCACATCACGCTGTCTCCTGAAACATTTCTCCGTAGTATGACCAAGCTTACTACAATAAGTATATTTACTTTTCTGAAATCTAGAGGTGAAGCTGGTATTTACTTCCTGAGAAACATCATCTTTATTCTCTTTCCTGTTACCTGTACTCTGAGTAGAGGCAACGTACTTACTCTCAGCTTTCCTTTTTTCTCTAGAATATCTCTTGTGAGTGAGAACATATTCATCAGCTAAAACTGCAGCATCAGACAAATTATCTATTCTTCTCTCATCAAGATATAGGCTTACATCTTTATAAATACACCTCTTGAAGTCCTCCAGCAATATCATCTGCTTAAATTTACCAAAATCAGAATCCACATTCTTAGAATTTAACCACTGCTCTAACAGATCTTCTTTGATTTTTGCATACTCAACATGGGATTGCTTATCTTGCTTATAAGTTGTCCTAAATTTTACTCTATAGGCTTCAGAAACAAGCTCATAGGCCTTAAGAATCAAGCTCTTAACTACATCATAATTATCAGATTGATCCTGAGGCAAAGATGCATAAGTTACTTGAGCTTTACCGGTGAGAACAGTTTGAAGGAGTACTGGCCAATACTGTTTGGGCCAATTAAAACCTGTAGCTACCCTCTCAAACAACTGAAAATACTTTGTTAAATCAGATTCATTAAAAGGAGGGACAAGTATAACATTTTTAGCCACATCAAAATCATCAGAGCTAGATGATCCAGTTCCACATTGGTTCATGCGAGACTCATGGTCTGCCTGAATCCTAGCAATTTCAACTTGTGCCTCAGCCTCCTTAGAACGGGCCTGAAATTCAGCCTCCTTAGCACGAGACTCTGCCTCCTTAGCCTGAGCCTCCTGCAGGGCTATCTGTAACTTAGCTAATTCAATCTGCGTTTGCTCATTTGGAGGAGTTACATTAAACAAGCTTTCACTAATCATGTCAACAATTTGATCTTTAGAATGATGAGAGCGAACAGCAATTCCCAATTGTTGAGCACCAAGCTTAAGT
Organism: Coenobita brevimanus; assembly: GCF_032717465.1. Taxonomy (NCBI): domain Eukaryota; kingdom Metazoa; phylum Arthropoda; class Malacostraca; order Decapoda; family Coenobitidae; genus Coenobita; species Coenobita brevimanus. The sequence continues at coordinate 26,790,769 of NC_137027.1, read as the reverse complement.
TCATTCTTTGTTCTGTTCTCTACATCACACACTGTTTGCACATTTGACAAAAAATCTTTGGCTTCATCAAGTGTAGTAATAGTAGACATCATGAATAAATCACAGTCACAAAATATCGAGCAATATCCTTATGATAATATCCTGAATATCCTGATAAGAGGTCGCCAAATTTATGTTACGAAACAGAGAAAGATAATGTACACATTAAGTGAGAATACTAATAATCACTACTGTCCCGTAATGGTCCAGGTTCAAAATAAAAGAGTTAGGTAAAATTAGAAGTTAAAGTTTAATGCTCAAACTAACAACAAAACATTCAGGACTCATAAGGATAATGTAATGGCAAAAAACAGGTTAAATATATGGTTAACTGCAATAGCCTCTGTTAACACGAAATTAGCAAGAGTAAATTTACCTAAGTCAGCCCTGATAAAATGAAAATACACTGGGTAATGTTCAGTTAATGCAAGATAAATTATTACAGATACAAAATATTATTAATGATGGCTGACAATAAGAACCTTACATAAATTACAAAAACCTTAATAGGCCTAAGAATTAACACCTTTTGCTAAACAGTACAAGAAAAAATGCAATATCACTTATACTCAAATTACACAGCTGCTAGATGGTTGGAGACTTCCTGAGCACTCACAATAATAACAACTGTACAGGGGAGGACAGAGATGTGAACAAAATGAGGAGTAGATCTAAGTGGCAATTAATGCAGAGACTGAGCTCATTATATAAGGGCCAGCAGAGCTTGATACAACTTGTAAGAAGGATGCGCAAATGAAGCCATAGGAGACAAAGAGCTGACAATCCTACTCTGAACAACGGAAAGGACGACTTACTCTACTATAACGGTAGAAGGGGGGACTGAGGCAGAACACGCTCGTGATCAAACATGCAGCATACTGTGCGTTAAAATTACACAAAAGATGATGAAATCATAGGATATATATATATATATATATATATATATATATATATATATATATATATATATATATATATATACATATATATATATACCGAGTATTTCTCTGTCTCTTTTTAGGAACTAAAAAACAGAAGAGGGGGTCCATAGTCCCCTCACCCTGCCCCTTTTGGTCTGATCAGCTATTTCTGGTCAGGTGTGGGTAAGGGGATGAGTCTGTTATGATGTGGCAGGGGTAAACCAGCTCTGCTGTCGGGCCCTGCTGCGGATGTCACTGATTGCATTGCGCAGTTGACCCTTGTGCAGTGTGGTGCGGTGAGGATCTGTCCGTTCTCCCCTTTGGGGCTAAGATGCGTATGAATGTGTTTGAATGGATGAGTAAATGGGGAGTGTGTCGTCCTGTCTCGGCTACCTCCCTTTCCTTGGGGGAAGCAGCCTAGGTATATATATATATATATATATATATATATATATATATATATATATATATATATATATAATTATAATACTACTACTCAGAATAATAATAATAATAATTATAATATTAACGAAAAGGGCACGGTAACTTGTATGGGATCTGATGTAAACGGTATGTTACACAATATGTACTTACATCAACTTTGATGATAATAATATTAATAAAAATAATAGTAATAATAATAATAATAATAATAATAATAATAATAATAATGATGATGATAAAAATAATAATAATAATAATAAATAATAATAATAATAACAGTAGTAGTAGTAGTAGTAGTAGTAGTGATGATAATTGTTATAAATGGTATGACTGGTATGTTACACAAATATAATAACAGACGCATTATATTAACAACAATGAATTATATACTGTGTATGTTACATAATATGTACATTAATAATCATCATCATCATCGTCATAATAATGATGATGATGATGATGACAAAAAAGTTACTAAAATATTATTTATAATAATAATAATAATAATAATAATTATTATTATTATTATTATTAGTATTACTGTTGTTGTTATTATTATCATTATTATCATTACCAAAACTGCACATCGTCTTTCAAGTTAGGTGTAACCAGACAAAAATTTCCCCCAATATTTCACCTCCTCTGTTCCGTATTTTTTTGTCTGTCTGTTACATGTACACAATCCATGATTGAACTTCACACACACACACACACACACACACACACACACACACACACAATCTCTTTTCTCTTTCTCTTCACTAATAACTCTCGTCCATCACTCCCCCCAATCTCTCTCTCTCTCTCTCTCTCTCTCTCTCTCTGTCCAGTTTAGCACTCTGAAACAACAATAATTTATGAAACGAATTGCACTGCATAATATATTCCTTTCGTTATTTGTTTATTTTTTATTTTTCTTCGTATTTATAGCACCGTAAGTCCATTGTGTAACCCATTCACTACGATGATGTACTCGATTTTTTGTCTTGATGATGATGATGATGATGATCGCAATGATGATGATGATGATGATGATCGCAATGATGATGATGATGATGATGATCGTAATGATGATGATGATAATGATAATGATGGTGATGATGATGGCTTTCTTCTTCTTCTTCTTCCTCCTCCTCTTCTTTCTTGTTCTTCTTCTTCTTCTTCTTCTTCTTCTTCGTCATCTACTTCTTCCTCCTCCTCCTCCTCTTCCTCTCCTTCTTATTATTTTTCTATTCAATATTAATTCACTATTGCCCATTCCCAGCGTGCAAAACATTACCCACGCTAGGATAACGCTGAGAATGGCTAGCCTGAAAATAGGAAAGGTGTGGGTAGGGAGAGTGGAGATCGCCTGGTTGAGAATGGGGAGGATGAGGATGAATTGGCTGAGAAGTGCTTGGATGAACACTACTAGGATGAGAATAGCTCGGTTGAGCATTGCTGGGGTGATAATATGTCCGCTGATCACTGCTAGGGTGAGAATAGCTGCGAATATACTGGCAACAAACCCCTCTGGCCAAGGATCGAGAATATTCCACTGAACCGTGCCTTACACGTGTACGTGTGATGCTGTTCGTGTCCGTAAGTGCCCCCGTTCCACGAGATGGGATATCTTGGATCATGATGAGCATGGCTGTTTTAGCTTGTTCAAGTTTGCGTTTCGCTAACTACACGATTTCAGTTACTTCCATTGTGTTATGAGCTTCAGACTCAGAACTTATAACTTCCAGTGTCCTCAGTGGCTTGGCAATGTTCTCCAACAATACCGGTAATTCATATAAGATTTCCAAACTAATTTCAGTACTCAAGATATCTTTCACGATTGCTGTCGAGGCCGTTGGAGCTATGAGGCATCTTTGCCTTACTACATGTTGAGGGTCTAAGTGAGCTGATCCTCTTGCTATATAGATGGGAAGCCATGGTATAAGTCCCCTCATCGTTACCTACCGAAAAAAAACATCCATTAATTAGCTAATCCAGTCATGCTGAGGTCGATGATAGTGATGTTGTTTTTCATTCAGTATATCTCTGTCTATTTCTCAAATTATCTATCTGTATATGTCAAATTACTTATCTGTCTATCTATCTATCTGTTCATCCATCGATCTTTATATCTATCTATCCATCTATCTATCCACGAATATATTCGCAGTTTTGTTTTTGTTTTTAAGTCAACCTCTACTTCTAAATATCTTTTTAATTATTATTTTTTTTTTAATGCAAGGAAGAAGGAACCAAAGGCCAGGAGCTGGCAAACCATTCCTTCCAAGAAAAGAATACAAAAGAGCCAAATTCAAGATCTATATATCTATCCACCCATTTTTATATTTATCTATCTATCCATCTATGTATCTATCTACCTATCTATCTATCTACCTAGCTATCTATCTACATAAAATTCATTTATTTATTTTTATTTATCTATCCATCTGTCTGTGGATCTGTCCATCCGTCCATCCATCCACCTACATATCTACAAGTATTTATCCATCTACTCATCCATCCATCTATCTATCCATCCACCTACATATCCATCTATCTATCGTAACAAACAAGGTGTGTGTGGAGTTAAGTGATTGTCTCTGAATTCCACCAACACTTACTCTCCTCACAATTGACACACTTCATTATCGTCTATTTTGCAGTGTTACGACTTTCTTCATTCAATTCGTACTGTAAAATGGTAGTGGTAGTAGTAGTAGTAGCAATAGTAGTAGCAGTAGTAGTAACAGTAGCACAAGCAGTAGTAGTAGTAGTAGTAGTAGTAGTAGTAGTAGTAGTAGTGGTAGTAGTAGTAGTAGTGGTAGTAGTAGTAGTAGTAGTAGTAGTAGTAGTAGTGGTGGTAGTAGTAGTAGTAGTAGTAGCAGAGGTTCTTTCTGAGAAGAAACGTCAACCGCAGAGTTCTGTTATGGCCTGGATGAGATGTCGACTCTCATTCTCCCTCGTGAGGTCTGCTCTGCTATGTCTCAGGGGCACAATATCATCAGCCCTCAGGCCTGTCTCTCTGGCGGGTATGGATTACGAAGCTACAGTGGTCGAGAGTCGCATAGACCAGCGACTCCAATAGTTTAATGTCTTTATTTACACTGTAATATCAATAAATAAAAAATAAAATAATAATAGTAAGAGTAGATGGTTGGTAATCACAGCCGTTGGTGTGCTTGGGGCCAACGGATTGTAATATGAGGGTTAGTGTTAACCTTCACATTACAACTTCAAATGGTGAACTGTATTAGGAAGGTTGGTTTTGATCTTCACAATATAATTCCCCAATGGATGGAGGTGATTAAAAAAAAAAAAAAAAAAAAAAAGAAGTAGTAATAGCAGTAGTAGTACTAGTAGTAGTGGTGGTGGTAGTGCTTGTGGTGGTGGTGGTAGTGGTAATAGTAGTAGTAGTATTAGTAACAGAAGTCGTAGAAGTAGTAGTAGTAGTAGTAGTAGTAACAGAAGTCGTAGTAGAAGTAGTAGTAGTAGCAGTAGAAGTAGTAGTAGTAGTTTCACGTTCGGAACAGCTCTAGGTCTTGTGTTCCCGCTGACGCCATTTTTGTTCCAGCTGCCACCATTTCGTTCCCTCTGATACCTAGGAGTGTCAATACCGTGGTCCTTAACCGTCTCATGATGGGAGCAGGTCTAGTTCCGGTGGCTTGGAGGTGGATGGGGGTGCCGTGTGTTGGGTCAGGCCGGCTGGCGGGTCGAATACAGAATTCGTCCCTGTGGAAGATGTAGTTGTGATGATGAGGAGGAGGAGGATGGTGGTGATGATAATGATAATAGTTTTGATGATGATGGTGACGATGATGATGAGGAGGAAGAGGACAAAAACAACGAATGATGACTGCTCTCTACCTCCACTATCATCCTCTAGCTATTCTTTTCACTTTAACTTGGAGAGAGAGCTGCAAAGTGAGGGGGGGGGGGATGTAATGGGAGAAGGACATGGAGGATTGATTATTTTTCCTCCCATCCCTCCCTCTCTCTCACCTGACAACACACACACACACACACACACACACACACACACACACACACACACACACACACCATCATAACGCCGCTGAAATCTACACACACATTATCACATTAATTCACACACACACACACACACACACACACAGTTCTCGTCTTATACGTTCATAGGGTCCAAGTGGGGCACAAACTTCTGCATCTTCATAATAAACACAATTTTCAATTCTGTGTGTATAAAGAGCGGTTTGTTCACCCCCATTGAGCTCTGTAGTAACACATTTTGAAAATGACTTTTTTCCTTTGACCTGTTAAGGTTCATTAGTAGACTAAACACTTCGTAAAAATTCAGGAAGGGAATTTTTGTTTTGTTCCTGAAAATTTGACCAACGCCCCCAAAATAATAACAATAATTCTCTATATAACAGTATATGACAGTCCCATCTGTGTCCTGATTGGCAAGCTACTATGACGTCACTAGTTCCGTCCCCTTACCACACCTGTGGCTGATGGGCCAGCCAGCCGCCAGAAGCGTGGAGAGTGTGGGAATCAATGTTGCCAGGTCTAAGGAAATTTCCTTTTTACAGGGAAAAACTGACCCTTAGACGGAAAAAAAAGGAAGAAAAGTAAAAATTGGTCATAATCTTGGGGAAATCGACATATATATATATATATATATATATATATATATATATATATATATATATATATATATATATATATATTATTTACAAACGAGTCACATCACATTAGTCAACCATTTTAGAATGCTACATCAAGCCAGACTACCTGTATCTAAGAGGCACTTCAGCACATAATGTACACTTCCGAGATCTAGCCAGCTTTCTCCCAGTGGAGGAAATGTACCTTGGTGGTCGAGTAACAGCCTCACTTTACACCATCCCTGACCTTGACAGGCAGCTAGTCCGCAACTTCAGATTAAGATGCCTTGATTTCTATTTGAAGGAGTGTCTCAAATAATGAAGAGATTTAAACTATCTGACCCAGTTCTGCCATATCTCGAGGCCATGGACCCTCAAAGTATCCTGAAGAAAACTGTTATGTCTGTCGTTCCGTTAGCGTCTCACTTTCGTAACATGGTTCCTGTGGGGAATATAAATGGACTTGACACTGAATGGCGTTTGCTGCGCAACACAGGCTTGGGAGTGGAAAGTGATATCAGTGTGTGCAAGTTTTGAACGAATGTAAACAACATGAAGAAAGGAGATAATTCACCATTGTTTCTCCTGCTTTGGAGTTTCATGATAAAACTTATGTGCTTGCCTCACTCAAGCGCTGCTGTTGAAGGAATTTTTTCTCAGATTAACTTAATGAAAACAAAAACAAGGAACCAGTTAAACACATCAACCGTCAGTGGGCTGCTTCATGCAAAAACAACCTTCGAACCTGCTCCATGTTACAGTTTGAAGATTCTTCCTAGCCATCTGAAGAGGATGACAGAAGAAATCTACAAACTCGAGGACCTTAACACTACAGTGTATGTACTGTACTCTGCCGTGACTATTTTACTGCTCTAGAAATTCATGCACCAGTATATCATAACATTTTTGCATACTAAAGCAACCTAGGGAAATTTAGTGGCAAAAAGGGAAATTTTGAGGGTGGATCTAGGGAAATATGACCAAGTATACCTGGCAACACTGGTGGGGATTCAGTGTGGACCCTGACACCGAGGTGGATGAAAGCCATGGCTCCCTTCGCTCTGCTCTGCATTTTACTGGTTATTCTTCCTGCTTTAAGTTCAGGTACGGTAATTTATGATTTTTTTTTTTTTTTCAGATTCGTGATATCAAGTGCCTTTTGAAATTTCGTTATAGCTCTTCACTAGCGATTTGTTCTCTCCGCACATCGATATCCCCTCGTGTCTTATAGATGCAAAGTACTGTATGTCGATGTGGAATTTTAAACTGATATTTCGTTGCACATTTCCCCTGCGGTTCATTCTTATCATTGCACGTTGATATGTTCTTACCTTATTGCAACCATAACGCTGAATAGTGCAGAGATGTTTTATGCAAATAATAATAATAATACTAATACTAATACTACTACTACTACTAATAATAATAATACATCGCTAAAGAAGAGCTGTTACGAAGTCGACTATACATCGATATCCCCTCGTGTCTTATAGATGCAAAGTACTGTATGTCGATGTGGAATTTTAAACTGATATTTCGTTGCACATTTCCCCTGCGGTTCATTCTTATCATTGCACGTTGATATGTTCTTACCTTATTGCAACCATAACGCTGAATAGTGCAGAGATGTTTTATGCAAATAATAATAATAATACTAATACTAATACTACTACTACTACTAATAATAATAATACATCGCTAAAGAAGAGCTGTTACGAAGTCGACTATACAACCAAGAATAATATAAGTTATGTATAATGTTGTAATATAAGTTATGTATAATGTTGCATGTTTTAATGCATTTACACACACACACACACACACACACACACACACACACACACACACACACACACACACGCACACACATTCCTTTTTGTTTCTGTTAGTGTCATTTTTCTTCTTATATCTGACTTTCCCTGTATTTTTCACATTGCTATTCTTCTTCTTCTTCTTCTTCTTCTTCTTCTCAGTAGTAGTAGTAGTAGTAGTAGTACTAGTAGTAGTAGTAGTACCAGTAGCAATAGTAGTAGTATCATTACTACTACTGCTACTATTATCATTATCATCATCATCATTATTATTATTATTATTATTATTATTATTATAATCATTATTACTATTATTATTATCATCACTATCAGTATTATTATCCTCACCATTATTCCATATGGTGGGGATATAGGAATCGCCCCTGTCCGTCCGTCTTTCCGTCCGGGCCTTTATCTCGTAAACTACCAGGTGGATTGGCTTCCTATCACACAGAAAGATAGAGTATGTGTCGTAGTTGATGCCCGTATAGGTAAAATTGCCATATTGTCTGTACTTCACGAGCTATGACCATATAAGGACAAATCTGTCTTGTTACCTCCGCCAAGGAGGTTATGTTTTACCCCGCGTTGGTTTTTTGGTTTGTCTATCTGTCTATAGGTTAGCAGGATTACTCAAAATGCTTTGAGCGGATTTTGATGAAATTTTGTGGAAGGGTGGGCCATGGGCCAAAGAAGAATGATTAAATTTTGGGGTGCGTATCCGGATCCGGAGTATCCTGCACAATATCTCCAAAAGTTCACAATGAATTTCAATGAAATTTAATGGAAAGATGGGCCATGGACCAAAAACAAACTGATTCAATATGGGGGCGGATCCGGATCCTATATCCACTAATACGGATCCGGATCCTTTTTAATGGCAATGGTAGTGGCGGAGGTATGCGCTCTTGGAGCGCTTTTTAGTGTTTTATTTTGGAAACTTCTTGCTGGATTCTCTTCATATCTTACAGAAGGATAGAGTAAGAGTTTAAGCCCTGTTTATGTCCTTATATATGAAATTGCCACTTTGTATTTTACGAGCTATATCCATACAAGGAAACTAATCTGTAAATAGCTGTATCTTAGAAAGTACTTGCTGGATCATCATAACGTCTTAAAGAACAACAAGCGGTGCCAAGGCACAGCAAACCCGTGCCCGGCAGTCATTTTAGTGCTGACGTATAAAGACAACAGGATATCTGCAAAGATGTCATAAATTCTGAAGTGGGGTGAAAATTGACGATTTTTAGCTCATTTGAAATTTTAGTCCCGACTCACCTGACATTGACCCTTCTACCGCTAACTGAGAGGTGACCCCCCGGATGTAACAAAGCTTGTTATAGGATGTAAACTTGAAGGTGTTTTTGGTTTCATGTCGATGTGACGAATTTGAAAAGAGTTATGGCGATTTTTTCTTTTTTTTACATATTTTGGGGGTCTACAGTCTGGGCCTTGGCCCAGTTTGACCCAAAATTTAATTAGATGTTCAGAAGGTCATAGCCCATCATCCCTGTAATTTTAATCAAAATCGCATCACTAGTTTTCACGCAAAGTGTTAACAGACACACACACAGACAGACCGACAGACAAACAAACACAGACACACAGAGTGAAAACAGTAGCCTACCATCTCCGAGCCCCTCCGGGGTAGTGAGGGGCAAAGATAGTGTACGAGTCCTAGTTTATGTCCCTGTATATATATGAAATTGGTATAACTATTAGTGCATATCAATAGGCTATATTCTTTACCGTATGATGGGGATACGTCTTTGGAAGGCTAGTTATTATTCCTGTTATCATCATTATTATTATTAATACTGCTATTATCATTATTAGTATCACTACTGTTGTTATTATCATTACTAATATTATTAACAGCATGGTCACTATCACCACTACTATTATCATTACTACTATTATTATCATTATCATTGCTACTGTTAGCATCACTGCTATTATTATTATCACAACTACTTTTATTATCATGACTACTACTGTTATTATCATCACTACAACTATTATTGCTACTATTATCATTATCACTATTATTATCACTACTGATATTATTATTATCATTACTACTATTGTTACCATCACTACTACTATTATTATTGAAGTGCATGTTGTACAGCATAGTACCCTCAGGAACTCACTGACACCCCCACCCGGACCCCACGGAGTAACCGCAGCCGAACCAAGGGATGCCGTGCGACAACGGCATAAGTCAGCCCGGGCTGTGCGCCCCTATAGCACCCAGCCACTGCACCGCCGCCCTAGCAGGAAGATGACACTACCTTCAGGGAGTGGGACCGCCAAATCAGCTCGGGGTGGAGCTGTCTGTCCAGCTCTGACTAGCGCCCCTCAGGAGACAGCCGATAGCCGCTCCCGTCTTCTATAGGAAGATGCCTTTTCTTCAGGGACGGCCTGTAGCCGCCGGCCCCTCATAAGGGAACCGGTGTCTCACCGGCCTGAGGGTAACGAGGAGACAGCCAATAGCCGCTCCCGCCTTCATCAGAAGGTGTCCTTCCTGGGACGGCTGATAGCCGCCCAACACCCCCTCCTGCAGGAGACGGTCGATAGCCGCTCCCTCCTTCATCAGACGACCGGCAGCCACTCCAAAGGTGTTGTCCCAGAGATGGCCGATAGCCTCTCACCCCTCCGGCAGAAGGAGATGGCCGATAGCCGCTCCCTCCTTCATCAGACGGCCGATAGCCGCTCCGAAGGTGCTGCCCCCGAGACGGCCGATAGCCGCTCACCCCTCCTCCGGCAGAAGGAGATGGGTGGAAGCCGCTCCTGCCTTCGCCAGACGGCCGATTGCCGCTCCGAAGGTGCTGCCCCCGAGACGCCCGATAGCCGCTCACCCTCTCTCCTGCAGGAGATGGCCGGAAGCCGCTCCCGCCTTCGTCAGACAGCCGATTGCCGCTCTGAAGGTGTAGAGAGGCATGCCAAGTCCCCAACTCAGGCCACGGCCAATAGCCGGGCCTTGGCGCCCTATAGTTGCACCCTTGGGCAGCCACGGCCGATAGCCGGGCTCCATGGCCAGAGAGAGGTGTCAGAAGTGTAATCGCCCCAGCTTGAGACGAGAGCCCAGACCTCCAGCATCGAAGGACCCCAGCGAGGCCCTACGGCTTCCCCTGGCCTCTGCTCCCTACGCTTGGCCCTGGAGAAGACCCACCTGACAGACCCTAGTTCAGGTCGGTGCAGCAGCCTCTCCCTGACGGCACCCATTGACTCTGGGGGCCGCAGCCCTCAGTCACTCCAGGCCCACACTGGGATGCCCGGGCGTGATCTCTCCACACCCCCAAGACGGCGTAAGACCACCTCCGGCTGAGACCTAAGCCAGAGACTCCTGGACCTGTTTGGCCCCAGTCCTGAGGGCCACACTCCTGAATCTAGCCCAGAGACTATGGGCCCCTTCGCCACCTGCAGCCCTGGATGAGAGGACGCCCCTGTGAGTCATCGCGTGCCCTCTCGGCACACCCTTCCTTGGTGGTGCCCCTATTCCGGCAGAGTTGTCGCCGGCATGTGTCCCTGCCACCCTCACTATATGAGTGAATTATGCTAAGTTTGGTGTTGCCCCAGAATTAGTGTAACAGTGATACAGTGACTTAATGTATGTTGAATATTAGGGCGAGTGAAATCACGGGCGGATGAATAAGGACGAGTGCAGAAACGAAGTTCTGGTGAATCAGACTCATGAGTGACGCCCACGCAGAAAATCAGTAAGACTACTACCCTGAGAGATTCTCTATAGTAAAATATACAAATGTCCTTTGTTACCAGGAAACAGTAGAGAAAAAGTGTTAACCATAGTCTCCCGCTTATATTACCATAAACACAGTGAATTCCCAGTGTCCTGCACTCTCCCTATAGGAATCTCCTCTCAGCCGTTAGTGTATATGTAAGAACCTGGACGAGGAATAGAATCAATTGTCAAAACCCCTTTGCTATCAGAAAATACTAAGTTCAATTAATAATACCTACTCCCTCCCAATATTACTATAACTCTGTTCTGACCCACCACATTTCACCCCTTGTCCCCCCCCCCTGGGGAAGACTCACTCCCCGCGCTCCCACGTGCACCGCAATCCTGTATTCCCTGTACACCTGTGCACTAGAGGTGTATGGTATGTAGGAGGACTGCTGGGCCTTGATAGCAGGCTGTGAAGCCTATGCCCAGAGTCGGACACATAAAAAAAAAAAAAAAAATGAAATTACTGTGTGGCATCAGTATCTGTTAAGCCAGTATCCTGCGAGATACTAATATCCTAGTTAAGGTTTTATTTTCTGTCACAAATTTGTTGTACGAGTAATATCTGCTGTTTTTGTCCTGTGTCTGACTGTGGTAATATACGTGTAAAGGTTATTGCCTGAAGTTTTTGTGTCCTGCCTCTCTTTATTGCACTAAGCCCTGGTCTAGAAAGAGGACCCCGCTACACGTTGGGTGTTCTAGGACCGAGGAGTCGGGCCTTTTGCATCTAGCATTATACTGGTGGCTAGCGGTGGTTCTTGACCCGGGCACAGAAGAGAGGTAGTGAGGAAATATTTGGCAAAATGGCAACTAAACTGCATATACAGTTACCCAAGTTTGGCCCCGACCAGTTTGATATACACACGTATCTGGCAATACTTAAACCCTTACTAGATATTGGCTTTGATAATGACCAGCAGAAAATTGCAATCACACTTCCACTATTGGGCAAAGCGGTGGCGAACATAGCACCGAAAATCGTCCCGGAGCTCACCTGGCAGAACTTTACAAGGTTCGTTGTTCAATCCATCACCTCATCATTAGGGAGAGTGGTGGCCCTATCCCAATTGGATAGTTTTTCATTTGACGGGGATTTAGATAATACCCTGATACAGGCAAGACGCCTAGTTACTGCTGCCTACCTGGAGGCAGATAAGGAAACCCGGGATCAGCATACGTTTAACACTCTGCTCATTGCTTCCAAGTGTTGTCAAACAACACTATCCATGACCCAACTGGAGGCATGGATAGAGATGTCCAGCTCATATGGTGCCTCCTGACCGCCTGCCCTACTCCCCAGCAAATTAATGTGGTAAAGAAATTTCCCACTCAACCCCCAGCTCCCCTGACCACGCCACATCCGCCCTTGCCTCACACCAGCCCTTCCCTGGCGCCCTCCCTGCCTAGGGCACAACCCTCCTGCCGGCGTCCCGCCCCGCGGGAAAATCCGAATCTGATCCTAGTGAATCCGTGGGAATTCACAGCCTGCAGCTCCCACTGTCCCCTACATGACATACGGGACCAGCTTAAAGCTGCCTGCCGCAGAACCACGGCCCTTGGTTCATGTAAGGTGTCCTCCATAGAAGGTGAGGCCCTAGAAGATGAACTGGCATTCATGGACTAGCCCCATCCGGGAGAACAGGAGCAGGAACAGGAGAATGAAAGCCCCAGACAGCTGGATTTTTAGGCCCGCCCCCGCACCAACCCACGTTGGCTGGGGCCATTACCTCTAAGTATCGCCCTCCAGTGTACCACAAGATGAAATTGAACGGCATGAAGGCTGGACTGCTAGTCGATACGGGAGCAGCCAGGCCCTGCCTTTACAGCCACTATTTCTTCTGCCACAAATCGACCTTTGGCACACTCTGCCCCACTGCCACTCACCTTGTGGATGCAGGGGAAGGCCCCCTAAACATCTGTGGGGAGACTCGGGCCCTACGGGTCGACACCCACCAGCCGGTGTCCACCCGACATCAATTCAATGTTTTCGACTCCTCCTGCTGGAGCTACGACGGGTATTTAGGACTGGGCATACTCCAAAAACTTGGAGCTACGATTGACTGCCGCTACCGGCAGCTCCAGTTCCGTCCCCCACCCCACCCCACCTAGGCTGTTTGCACCTGTACGCCACGGCCCCGGCCGGAAGATTCGCCCCCTTCCCCCCTCCCGTGCTCCTCTCTTCCTCCCCTCCCTCCACCCCCCTCTCCTCCCCTCATGCCCCCCCTCGCCACCCCTTCTCCCTCCTTCCTTGGCGCCATCTCTGCCATTGTTACCATTCCCTCCCACCATGAGGCCTGGGTGGCCCTTAACCAGCCCTCCGGTCCCTCTGTCTTGTTCTCCCTCCTCCTCCCGTCGGGAGCCCTTTCTGCCTGCCGATTATCTCCCACTTTTCTCCCTCCACACCACACTGCCGTCCGCATCACTAACCTCGTCCCTTCCCCCCCTACCCTCCCAAAAGGGCTCGTCATCGGAGCGATTGAGGAAGCCGAGCCCTGTGCCCCATCCTCCTCCCACTTCCCTGCCCCCCTTTCCCCATTCCTGACCATCTCTCTGCCCAGCAGTCAGACACCTTACGTCGCCTCCTCCTGGATTTCCAGGACCTGTTTGCGACAGGACCAGCAGACATAGGGCACACCACATACCTGTCACATGAAATTTACAAGACAGGCCCACCCATTAGACAGCCTTCCCAATGAAAGAATCCCTGACAAAGGGAGGAAGAGGACCGCCAGGTACGTGAAATGATGGAGGCTGGCGTCATTTCCCCCTCCACCAGCCCTTGGTCCTCCCCCGTCATTCTAGTAGAGAAGAAAGACGGCACGATGCGATTTTGCATTGATTACCGCCACCTGAACGACGTCACCATCAAAGATGCCACTCCCCTCCCACGAATTGACGATTCCCATAGATTCCCTTTATGGGGCGTCTTGGTTTTCCACCCTCGACCTCCAGTCTGGGTGCTGGCAGGTCCCTGTACATCCAGAACACCGAGGCAAGACGGCCTATTCCACAAGCAACGGCAAACATTACAAATTCAATGTCCTGCCATTAGGCCTCTGCAACGCCCCTGCCACTTTCTCCAGGCTAATGGAATCTGTCCTGAGTGGCCTTACCTGGGAGACATGTCTGGCCTATTTGGACGACGTCATCATCTTTAGCCAGACTTGGGCCGACCACTTGCAGCACCTCTGCCGAGTCTTCACTAGGATTCACCAGGCAGGCCTCAAGCTCCATCCCTCTAAGTGTGTCCTGGCTGCTAGGACTGTCTCATTCCTGGGACATGTTATCTCCCAGGCAGGAATCTCCCCGGACCCCAACAAGCTCCATGCCATAGCAGACATACCGCCACCACAAGATGTCCATGGCGTCCGTGCCTTCCTAAGACTGACATCCTACTATTGTCGCTTCATGAAGAGGTTCGCACAAATTGCCAAGCCTCTTCACGATCTGACCAGGAAGGGGTAGCCGTTCATCTGGACTGAGGAAAGGCGAACTGCATTCCAACAGCTAAATGACAAGCTCGTCTCTGCCCCCATCGTGGCCTTTCTCGATTATGCCCTCCCCTTTTGCCTCTACACCGATGTTTCCCTCACCGCCATAGGCGCCGTACTAGCCCAGGTACAAGCCGGTCGGGAACACATCATCGCCTGCGCCAGTCGCACCTTGAATCCAGCCGAGAGAAATTATGCCACGACCAAGCGAGAATGCCTCAGCATAATCTGGGCCCTCCAACATTTTAGGGCTTACCTTTCCGGGACCCAGGTCACGGTCATCACAGACCACCAGTCACTCCAGTGGCTACGCCAGCCTGACTCCCATAACGCCCAACTCTTCAGGTGGCGTGAAACCCTGGAGGAATTTCAGTATGAAATCTCTTACAGGCCCAGAAAACTCCACACCAATGCAGATGCTGTCTCCCGCCTCCCCATCCATGCGGTACAGCCAGATCTGGACCTCCTACAACTAGAGTACCTATATACTGAGAGTAGTGACAAGTCCGCGATAGGACACCATTTTCCTGACAAACGCGCGGCACTCACCGACTCCCTGCCCGGAGACCTGCTGTCCCCTCTCTCTCTCCTGGTGATAGTTGCTATAAATACTGACGAAAGCATAATATAAGAGAAGGTGATGAATGAGAAGTAGGATGCTTACAATCAATGTTTATATGCGAATATTTAACAATATACTATATTATAGCAGTCACCTGTTGAGGGACAGGACTTGATGATTACATTCTGTACAAGTTTCCTCACGGCTACACTTTTACTACTAAGTTTTATATTTTTCTTCTGTGTGTTTCTTTTGTCTTCTTCATTAATCTTTTTGTGGTAGAAATGCAAGCGAGCATTGATAAACTTGCTTTGAAGTTTGTTTTTGAGGTTGTGACAGGTAGGATTACCATAATTTTTGGTTAGGTTTACTGCTTCATTCGTCAGGGTTTTCTTAATGTTATCCCTTCCTGTAAAATCACACTGACCTTTCCTGAGCATCAGCTCTACTTTATGCAGCATCTCATATACTTTAACTGACACAGCACTAAGTCTTCCTTTTTTGTATTCCTTGAGTAAAGTGAGGTCTGCTGCTTTATGAGCTGTCTGATGGGGTGATGATATTACACATTCCCAGGCGCTCGTCACAAGTGGTCTCCGTGTTTTTTACATTATGAACACAATAGCCTATAAGGTTGTACAAAGAATCACTCTGTGTTCCACGTATTGTCACAACACACGAAAAATTATGAGTACATGTAGAATACACATCAAAAGATTCTGTGCGGATAATGCACGTAAGAATACGCGTAAAAACCCGAGACATGTCATAACAAACACACGAAAGTTAAACGTCATACACATATGAACTGTAACATACGATAGTATAAAGGTAGGATAGTATAAAGGTAGGCTACCTTGGTATGAAGAGCGCTCTATTATTTTGTGAATACTCGGTAATACTTTTTTCCCATGTAGGCATAATACACAAGTAACACAATGCACTCATATGAACAGGAAGTATAATAATACACATGCAAGATATGCATAAATAACCATAAACAAATACCAACATAGTATGAAAAAAACGTGAATTTGTGAATCATCTCTTCTTACGCAAATTCATTCTCATTGATTAACCGTCCTGATACTCTTATCTACTTTAGTGGTTCCATCTTACACTGGCAATTCTTCTATTTCTATGGCAGAGAGGATCAAGCTCCCAGCAAATTACATGAAAACATTCATTAAGCATACCATACCTCACATAAGACTGATTTCGAAGTTGGTTCCCATCCCAGATGATTGACTTTATTCCTCCACAGTTTCCTTCTTTCTGGTTCAGATGGAAATGTGAACACTTAACAGCCTTTCTCCAGTCGATTGGCACACCCATAGGCAGAACAGCCCGGCATCACGCCCACTCTCAGCAAGAAAAAAAACATGAACTAACAACATGCCTGTGTGTGAGTCTCAGTCCGGGGGCGTGCAAATTTGGCAAGAAAATGGCGGCCATCAGCTGAGCATCCGGTACCCCCTATGTCACTACTCTCCCGGTATATAGGTACTCTACCTACAACTATGGCACCACAAGGAGCTACCCCCCTGGATTTCTGCCCACCTGTTCACCAAACTATGCTGACAGGGTGACCACCTCCTAACCCCGTCCGGGCATATCCTCCTGACCCCCGATGTGGCGCGTGACACCCTGCGCCACCTTCATGCCCATACCGGCATCCACCTGGGCACCAAGAAATTATTACAAGTGTTTAATGACACCTACTGGGTGCCGAACCCTTCCACCCTCGCCAAGGAAATCATTAAAAGTTGCCGCGCTTGTGCACTGGGAAAAGATACCACCCTGACCTCCGGACCCTCGGACCACATTACCACCCACAAGCCCTGGCAACTCCTGGCAATAGATGTAGTAGGCCCCCTCCCTCCCAAATCTGGATATAAGTATGTGATCACCTTTGTGGACACATATTCAAAATTTGTAGTAGCCTGCCCAGCTAAGGAGCATCATGCCGTCGCCATTGCCGATGCCCTTCTCCGACACATGTTACCTTATTTTGGCATCCCTCAGGCCATCCATTCTGATATTGCCCCTGAATTCTTCGGGAAAATCTGGAACTCGCCAGAACATTTGGGTATAAAATCTCCCACTCCTCTCCCTACTGGCCACAGGGGAACGCAGTATGTGAACATAGCCATCGTACTCTCATGAATCAATTACGCACGCGCATCGAGGCTACGAAAGATGATGACTGGCCGGCTCATGTGAAGATCATTTAGTAGGGCATGAATTCCTACCCCTGAGAAGACAGGGTTTCCCCACATGAAAGAATATTCGGCAAGGCCCCTCTTCTATTACCACTATGCCAGCACTTGCAACCACCCACCTTCGCTCCCACTACAGACCCGTTGCACCTTCTGAAGGGCAGACTGCACCACCTACAAAAAAGTTTAGACCTCGGCCCCGAAACAGCCTCCAACCCCTTCAGCCCGGGCGACGCCGTCATCATCGCCCAACTTCCCACCCCCCACAAACTCGCCCCCCGCTTCACAGGGCCTCACACAATCACCCACATCCCCAACCCTTACCAGGTTATCGTGGATTATCACGGAACCCCACGCACCCTCCGAAACTGCCATTTGTGCCCTTTCTGCATGCCTGCCCCTGCCACCCAGACCCCACATCCCCAACCTCCCCCTGTTCCCGCACTGCCCTCCACTTCCACATACGAATGCTACATTTCCTCCTCGCCCTCCCCCTCCACCCCCCCTACTGCCTCAGCCTCCCCTGCCGCCACCACCCCCCGCACCTCACCTGACATCTCACCCGCCATACCAACCTTCCCTTGCTCTCCCTCACCTCTTCCCTCCGCCACCCCACCCTCACCGCTCAGCCCCACGTGTCCCGCCCACGCCACCACACCCTCACCACAACCCACTACCACTGCCCTCTGCCCACCACCCTTGCATACACCCACTCCAATGGCATCACACCCACCGCTCCCCACACTCTCACAGCAGCCCATACTACCCAACCCTGCCCACCCAGCATGCCCACTTCCCCATCCCCACCCACCCTCAGAACCACCACCACCCGCTCAGGGCACCTCTCACACCCACCTGCCAGATACACCCATTCTCCTACACCATCCGCCTCCCCACGACTTCACACTGTTATTATACACCAAGCACAAATCCCCTCCACCTACACTCCCCAGAGACTCTATGCCACATTACCACGGCACAAAACCAGACCCCTGCCCTCGGTGTCCAGCATACAGCACCACACCACACCAGCAGCAACACCGAGCAAGATGAAAGTGCGATGGGCAGTCTGGGCGCCTACCCTCGACAGGAACCGCCGGCTCTGTGGACCACGCCACCTGCTGAGCCTCCTCCGCTCCGCCCCCACCACCTCCACGCTATTCCTCACTTGCAATGCGGAGCGGGAAGGGAACCACTCCACTGCAGCCTGGTAGGCCCTTCTACAGCACCTCCAACCTGTGTACACCACCCACGACACTCATGTATACCACCTCCAGACACGGGGACGTGACTTTTTCCAGGGGGAGAGTGGTGAAATGTGTGATGTACAGCATAGTGCCCCCAGAAATCCACCGACACCCCCACACGGACCCCACGGAGTAGCCGCAGCCGAACCACAGGATGCAGTGCGACAACGGCATGTCAGCCCGGGCCGTGCACACCTATAGCACACAGCCACCGCACCGCCGCCCTAGGAGGAAGAAGACACTACCTTCAGGGAGTGGGACTGCCAGATCAGCTCGGGGTGGAGCTGTCTGTCCAGCTCCGACTAGCACCCCTCAGGAGACAGCCGATAGTTGCTCCCGCCTTCTACAGGAAGGTGCCTTCTCTTTAGGGACGGCCTGTAGCCGCCTGCCCCTTGTAAGGGAACCGGTGTCTCATCGGCCTGAGGGTAATGAGGAGATGGCCGATAGCCGCTCCTGCCTTCGTCAGAAGGTGTCCTTCCTGGGACGGCCGATAGCCGCCCAACACCCCCTCCTGCAGGAGATGGCCGATAGCCCCCCAACATCCCCTCCTGCAGACGGCCAGTAGCCGCTGTGAAGGTGTTGTCCCTGAGACGGCTGATAGCTGCTCACCCCTTCTCCAGCAGAAGGAGACGGCTGATAGCCGCTCCCGCCTTCGTCAGACGGCCGATTGCCGCTCCGAAGGTGCTGCCCCCGAGACTGCCGATAACCACTCACCCCTCCTCTGGCAGAAGGAGACAGCCGGAAGCCGCTCCTGCCTTCGTCAGAGAGCCGATAGCCGCTCCCAGGGTGATGCCCCTGAGACGGCCAATAGCCGCTCACTCTCCCTCCTGTAGGAGACGGCCGGAAGCCGCTCCCACCTTCGTCAGACAGCTGATTGCCGCTTCAAAGGTGTACAGAGGCGCGCTAAGTCCCACACTCGGGCCACGGCCAATAGCCAGGCCTTGGCGCCCTATAGCTGCACCCTTGGGCAGCCACGGCCAATAGCCAGGCCCCACGGCTGGAGAGAGGTGTCAGAAGCATCATCGCCCCAGCATGAGACGAGAGCCCAGACCTCCAGCATCGAAGGACCCCAGCGAGGCCCTACGGCTTCCCCTGGCCTCTGCTCCCTACACCTGGCCCTGGAGAAGACCCACCTGACAGACCCTAGTTCAGGTCGGTGCTGCAGCCCCTCCTTGATGGCGCCCCTTGACTCTGGGGGCCGCAGCCCTCAGTCACTCCAGGCCCACACTGGGATGCCCGGGCGTGATCTCTCCACGCCCCCAAGACGGCGTAAGACCTCCACCTCTGGCCGAGACCTGAGCCAGAGATTCCTGGACCTGTTTGGCCCCAGTCCTGAGGGCCACACTCCTGAACCTAGCCCAGAGACTATGGGCCCCTTCACCACCTGCAGCCCTGGACAAGAGAGGACGCCCCTGCGAGTCGTCTTGTGCCCTCTCACACATGCCCTCCCTTGGCAGTGCCCCTATTCCAGCAGAGTTGTCGCCAGCGTGTGTCCCCGCTGCCCTCACTATATGAGTGAATTATATTAAGTGTGATGTTGTCCCAGAAATAGTTAGGTGACTTATGCTAAGTGTGGTGTTGCCCCAGAATTAGTGTAACAGTGATACAGTGACTTAAAGTATGTTGAATATTGGGGCGAGTGAAATCACGAGCGGATGAATAAGGACGAGTGCAGAAACGAAATTCTGGTGAATCAGACTCACGAGTGACGCCCTTGCAGAAAATCAGGAAGACTACTACCCCGGGAGATTCTCTATAGTAAAATATACAAATGTCCTTTGTTACTGGGAAACAGTAGAGAAAACGTGTTAACCATAGTCTCCTGCTTGTATTATCATAAACACAGTAAATTCCCAGTGTCCTCCACCCTCCCTGTAAGAATCTCCTCTCAGCCGTTAGTGTATACGTAAGAGCCTGGACGAGCAATAGAATCAATTGTCAAAACCCCTTTGCTACCAGAAAATACTAAGTTCGAATTAATAATACTTACTCCCTCCCAATATTACTATAACTCTGTTCTGACCCGCCGCGCATCACCCCTCTTCCCTCCCCCCGTATGAGACTCACTCCCCGAGCTCCCACGCGCACCGCAGTCCTGTATTCCCTGTACACCTGTGCACTAAATTTACTGTGTTGGCATCAGTATCTGTTAACCCAGTATCCTGCGAGATACTAATATCCTAGTTAAGGTTTTATTTTCTGTCACATACTGTGATGTAATATCTGCTGTTTTTGTCCCTGTGTCTGACTGTGGTAATATACGTGTAAAGGTTATTGCCTAGAGTTTTTGTGTCCTGCCTCTCTTTATTGCACTAAGCCCCGGTCTCGAAAGAGGACCCCGCTACACGTTAGGTGTTCTAGGACCGAGGAGTCGGGCCTTTTGCACTTAGCATTACAATTACCACTATTACTATTATTATTATCATCACTACCACTATTATTATTATTATCATCACTACCATTATTATGATTATCATCACTACTCCTCTAATTATCATTACAACTATTATTATTAATATCACAACATCTATCAGTACTACTGTTATTATCACTCTTAGTATTATCATTATCACTATTCCTATTATTATCATCATCATCATCAGTATCATCACTACTACTATTACTGTGTTTTTACTTCCTAACCCACAACAGGTCAGAGCCGTCCGTGTGAGTCCTATCCCTGCTGCTACATTTTTATAGACGGCACATGTCAATGCTTTCCCTGCGACTTCAGGAGGAAGAGGTCGTCCGGGGAGCCCACCACGACCACAATGTCAACGAAGACGACCAGTACGACTCGAGGTGACCCCAGCATCGGCAGTGTGAGTAGTGGTAAAGGTCGTCGTGAAGCCCCCAGTGGTCGTCGCGCAGTATGGCAGTCGTAAGCAAGAACTCGGCTCCATTATCCTCAACAAGAACGACAAGAACACCAACAAAAACAACGATAACAGAACAACAAGAATGACAAATAAACAAGCACAAAGAACAAGAACAACATTACCTTCACAACAACTACAAAAACAACAAAGTATAAAAACAAGAAACAATCACAAAAACAATAACAAGAAACCATCATCAACCAAAACAGTGACAAATATAGTCCTTTCACCTTAGCTTGGCCCAGATTTTCGTACTTTTGCAGCTTATTTTACGTAGCTCAGTGGCAGAATAAGACAATGCTGCGACTCTACATCCCTCCCATAGCACTTCTTCGTGATTAGCAATTTGAAGGGGTTAATGAGGGCTATATCTCCCCCCCCCCGCATTCCAAAATTCCCTCCTGCGCTTAATAAAATCGCTTGGATGTGATATGAATTACGGGAAAAGGTAAAAAAAAAAATGTTTCTCTCTCTCTCTCTCTCTCTCTCTCTCTCTCTCTCTCTCTCTCTCTCTCTCTCTCTCTCTCTCTTGCCAAATATATTGTTCAGAAAGTGAAATACCATGTCTCATTATCCTGTGTGGTGTGGTGTGATGCTGGTATTATCGACTGGTGTCGTATTATCCTGTGTGGTGGTGTGGTGTGATTGTCACTGACGGGTGGTATTATCCTGTGTGGTGGCGTGGTGAGGGAATTATTGGCTTGTGTGGTATTACCCTGTGTGGTCGTGTGGTGTGGTGTGGTTATTATTGACTAGTGTGGTATTATCCTGTGTAGTGGTGTGGTGTAATTATAATTCACTGCTGTGGTAGTGTCCTGTGTGGTGGTGTGGTGTGGATATTATCGACTGGTGTGGTATTATTGTGTGGTGGTGTGGTGTGGTGTGGCGTGGCTTTTACTGACAGGTGTGGTATTATCATTTGTGGTGGTGTGGTGTGGGTATTGCTAACTTGTGTGGTATTGTTCTGTGTGGTGGTGTGGTGCGGTGTGGGTATTATCGACTGATGCGGTATTATCCTCTATGGTGGTGTGGTCTGGTGTGGGTATTACTGACTGGTATTAGAGACAGACAAATCCAGGCAGCAACAGCCTCCTTGCTTTATTCAGCCTGCCTGGTAGAGAGTTTAAAAGGCTGTAGGTCATAGGAAGAGGGAGAGACTGACTGAAGGAGATAGTTCCTTATCTGACATATGGAAATGATGATGATGAGGAGGAAGAGGAGAATGATGAAGGTGGTTATGGTGGTGGTGGTGATGATGGTGGATAATAAGAAGAGGCAGAGGAGAAGAGAGAGAAAGGTATTTGTTAATATTCCGTAACATCTCTTCCTTGGCAATTTAATATACACATATTTTTAAGAGACATGAATGGAAGAAGGAAAAATAAAGGAAATTATAAAAAAAGGTCCATGTGAATAAAGGCATCCTCCATTCATAAAATATAGCAACTGGACTTAAATAAAAATGGATTAAATGTTTGTGGGAAGCAACTCCCAGGAAGTGAATTCCAGAGAGTAGTAATTCTGGGGTAAATGAATTTTGATAAGCAGACGTTCTGCATTGCGGGGGAGAGAGTTTAAGTTCATGGGCGCTCCCAGCTGCCCGAGTATTTCAGGAGAAAATGTGAAGGGAGGCACAACTGAAGCACGTTCGTCAGAGCAGTTACAGTAAAAATATCGGTAAAATAATGCTAAAGTTGCTACATATCTGGGTACTGATAATGGAGGAAGGTCCTGCGTAATGGCAGGATTATTGATTAATCTAATGGTTTTATTTTGAATTTTGTCCAACTACCTCAATGCAACCTCTCCACATTCACTATACAGTGGTGAACAGTATCCGATCTGAGAACGCACGTGACTTTTGTATATTGTGGCTAACTGCTCGTCAGTGAAGAATTCACGAACGCTGTACATAAGTCCCAATTTTTTGAAAAATTTTTAGAAAAGGATTTAACATAAGCTGTCCAGCTTAGGCTGGTGTTTAGTGTGACACCTAGGATATCAATTGTAGTGGATATGGGAAATTGACATCATTTAAAGTTATGTAATAGACTGAGGGATTCTTTCTCTTGGAGAAATTAATGTATTTAGTTTTCTGAGCATTAAATGAGGCCAGATAGGTTTGTCACTACTGATTAATTTTAGAATGGTCCTGGTTCAGAGAAATTACTGTGTTTATTTGGGAATTTATAATATCAGATTGTGCAAAGGTGGTACTAAGTGTGAAAGAACTATGAAGTGTCGAGTCATCAGCATAAGAGTGTATTTTGTTTTGAGTGACAGATAGGAGGTCAATTATATGAATGTGAAAGAGGGTTGGGGCCAAACCTGATCCCTGAGGTATTCCAGCATTTATGGACTGATATTGGGAATAAGTTTCGTCTACCATGACCAGTATTTTTCAATTATGAAGGTAGTAAGGAATTAGAGCAACAAGTGACCCAAGGCCATTAAGTAGCATGTTAGACAATATGGCCCGGTGCCACACTCTGTCAAATACTTTTCAAATATCAGGTGCTATTGCATGTGTTTCACAGTGGTAACCCATAGTTTTGTTAATCTAGTGGGTAAGAAACAAAGAATGTCTACAACTGAACGTTCTTGTCTAAATCCATACTGCCGATCATGATTAATGTATTGATTTCTAGGTACTTGACTATGTGTTTGTTAGTGTCTCAAAAACTTTGCCATTAACGGAAGTTAGAGCTATTTGTCTGTAGTTTAATGGATCAGAAGTGGCTAGCTTCTTAGGAACAGGAGGGATATTTGCTTTTTTTTCCAAGAGGCATAAGCGGAAAAATCTTACCAACACAGGAGCCATCACTGGGGAACAATTTTTAAGTACTATTAAAGGAATTTCATCTGGACCAGTAGCTTTATCTACTGAGAGATTCTGTAATACAGCTTGTACGTATCTTGTGTGGATCTTGAAAGGGGGTATTTGAGGGGAATCAAAATCAAGTACAGGAATATTGTAATTTTCTCTATTTAGGGTTGAGATTGTTGATAATATATCAACAAGAAGGTTAGTTCTCCGACGTGGTTCACTTATTAGATTTCCATTGAGGGACTGTAACGGTGGAACGGAAGAGGTGGTAATGAAGTTAGATTTAAATGAATTAAGGATAGACCAGAATATGTTTATTGTCGTTTGGGTTGTTTAGTAGTTTGTTAGCTTGTCTATGAAGAAAGTTTGATTTAGAAGGATTTATAATAGTTTTGGCGTGGTTTCTGATATTTCTATTATTAGTTAAAGGCTTCTTTAGTTTTGGCCCTTGTATAAGGGTTATGGGCTATTGTTTTATGTTCTCTTACTCTGGCATAATTGTGGTCAAGCCATTTAGGTTAATTACATCTTTTTCAGTAACTATGATGGGGAATTACACATTTTTTTTTTTTTTTAAGGGAATATGTTTTTCAAATTATGTAACTACAACCACATATTGAAATTGTGCTTAATTATGGAGAAGCAGTTTTTGTCTCACTTAAACCCTCCTCAGATGTAAAATCAAAATAGTTATCTATCTCATCATCAATCTATTATCTATCTATCTATCTATCTATTATCCACTGGGGAACAAATTTATTCTTATTTTCTGTTGCATGAGATTTTTCAACTGATTCTAAGTATTTTTTCAACGCTGATTTCAAATATGAATTAGGGTTTCTTCTACATGCTCTAGTTTTCATGCAATATGAAATTTGTGATTTTCGCAAAAAAGAACACCCATTGCTATTAACACTAGGGATAGCTTGAGAACTAGACTTAGATCTAGCCTAACCTTAGACTAATTAGGCTAATTTTTTGTACAAGCATCATTTTTTTAATATTAATTGTTAATTTTGGATTCTAAAGATTTATCTTATTTACACCTGTTTTTCTTTGTTTCAGATCTGATCATGGCTTCTTCAGGTAGACATAAATGTGTAAATAATCCTGATGCCTTCTGTTATGTATGTGGCTGCTACACACTTCTTCGTCAAAAGTGCATTATAACATCGATTGTGAGGCGTGCCTATAAAGCCTATTTTGAAGTTTCCCTTGGCGACTAAGACTAGAAATGGGCTCCTCATATTGTGTCATAATTGTGACGAAATGCTTCGTGACTGGACAAAAGGAGTGGTGGAGCTCCCGTTTCATAAGCTCTCGGGGACTACTTCCTGACCCTCCCCCTTTACTGAACTTTTTGTGTTTCAGTAACACAGAGAGTAGGCCAGCATGCTCTCCAATACAAGTTTCTGTAACTATCGACACCAAACTACATGCACAGTACACACTACACGTCCTTTTCAAAGTCTGAAAGAAAAATGGCGACTAATAACCAAACTTCGGAGTCCCCAGGGAGGGGGGAACCATAAATGCTCCCACCATCCTTCCCTCTCTCGGTGACGACTCAACGAGGTACCTGAAACCACTGTCTGACTCACGTCTTCTTCATTTCTGCAACATTATTGGCCTTTACTCTAACTTTCACTCCGTTGAGCACACCACCTCTCCTCCTCTAAACCTTACTTTCTCTTCCAAACTGAGACTCAGCTGTCTGAGGCAACTGACTGCAAACTCTTTTCTCTACCCTCCTACTTTCTCTATATTCATTTCAAAGCCAAAGGTGGCTGTTGTGTATATGTATGCAATGCCTTATCTTGCTCTTGTGTTCTTGAACATGATTCTTCTGAATTCTCTACTCTCTGGCTTCGACTTTCGTATCATTCTCTTACTATACATATCTGCAATGTTTACTTATTCCCTAATTCTACTGGCTATGAAAAATTCTTTGACTATCTTATTTCTACGATGAAACACATTCTATCCATTTCTTCTTTCCTTGAAATCTCCTAGAACGGAGATTTCAACGTTCACAACCATCTTTGGCTCTCCTCTGCTTTCACTGATCCACCTGGTGAACAAGCCTACACCTTTAATATCCTTAATGGCCTAGAGCAGCTTGTAGGCAGCACCTTACCCGCAATCCTGACCACCTATGAGAGAGAGCTCCAACATATTTCACCTCTTCCTTACAACTAATCCTTCTGCTTACACTGTTAATCTTTCTTCTCCTTTGGGCTCCTCCGATCACAACCTAATTACCATACCCTGACCTATCGCTCCGGTACAGCCTGCAGACTTTCCAAAGAAACATCGATTGCGGCACTTTGGAGCTGCTGATTGGAAGGCCCTCAGGCAGTACTTCTTCGATTTTCCATGGAATGATTTTTGCATCCATGGCCGGGAGCCATCTGAGTGTGCCTTGCGCATTACGGAGGTTATTCTCTCAGGCATGGAAGCATACATTCCTTTCTAATATCCTTTGACTAATGCAAGAAAGCCTTGGTTTAATCACGCTTGCTCTAATGTTGCCCGCAACAAGGAGAGGGCCTATAAAAGGTACTAGAGCCAACCCACCCATGAATCACATTTTTTTTATGATTCTGCCAGGAATCGTCCTAGGTCTGTTCTTTGTTCTGCTAAAAATAATTTCATCCGTATTAAATGCTCTCAATTCTCCAACTTGAATTCTTCTCGCTCCTTCTGGCACCCCAAAAACCTTTCTAACAACTTTACCTCATCATCCTTCCTGCCTCTCTTCTTCTCTGATGGTTCTGTAGTTATTTCTTATACTGATAAAGAAGATCTCTTTGCTCAGACTTACTCTTCCAATTTCATCTTACATGATTCCGGTGCTGTTCCTCCATCACTTCCCCCTTTTGACTTCCTCATGGTTGACATTATAATTTCTTCAGCTGATGTATTTTCTGCCATCACCGGCCTCAGTACTAACAAGGCATATGGGCCTGATGGAGTCCCTCCTGTCGTCCTCAAGAACTGTGCTTCTGTGCTTACACCCTATCAGTTTGTACCATTCATCCTCGCTGGAAGTTTGCTCTCATTCAGCCAGTCCCAAAGAAGGGTAACCATTCCCAACTCTCTAACTATCGCCCAATTGCTTTAACATCCTGTGTCTCGAAAGTTTTTGAGTCAATTCTTAACAGAAATATTTTAAAGCATCTTACCTACTACAACCTTCTTTCTGATAGTCAGTATGGGTTCTGTCAGGGACACTCCACTGGCGATCTTCTCACCTACATTTCAGACTCCTGGTCATCCTCCTTTCAAGACTTTGGCAAAAGGTTTGCCATTGCACTTGACATCTCAAAGGCTTTCGACCGAGTCTGGCATAAATCTTTTATTTCCAAACCTCCCTCTTACGGTTTCTATCCTTCTATCTGTGCCTTCATCTATAGCTTCCTTTCTGGTTGCTCTATAGCTGCTGTTGTAGACAGCCATCATTCTTCTAGATCTATCAACAGTGGTGTTCCTCAGGGCTCTCTCCTATCACCAACTCTCTTCCTTTTATTCATCAATGACCTTCTGAGCTGTACATCTATCCCTATCCACTCGTATGCTAATGATTCCACCCTTCACCTTTCCATTCAGTTCCCGTAACGTCCATCTCAGCAGTTACTTCAACAAACAAGGGATGAGACTATGGCACACCTAATGTCTGAATTGACTCTTATCTCTGACTGGGGTAAGAATAATCTTGTTTTTAATGCATCAAAGACTCAGTTCTTACACCTATCAACCCGACAAGATCCTCCACAGGAGTATCCATTAATGTTTAATATTATCTAGCTCAATCCTGCATCATCCTTGAACGTGCTTGGGGTTTGATTCACTCGGGACTTATCTTGGAATGAACACATTACATCTCTTGTAAAATCTGCTTCCAAGAGATTAGGTGTGCTAAGCCAACTCCATACCTTCTTTACCCCTGCACAGTTGTTGACTTTATACACAGGTTTTATTCGCCCCTGTGTGAAGTACAACTCCCATGTGTGGGGAGACTCCCCACATACAGCTCTTCTGAATAGGGTGGAGTCTAAGGCTTTTCGTCTAACTCTCCTCCTCCTCTTGCTGGCTCCCTTCAACCTCTGTCTCTTCGCCGCATTGTTGCATCTTTATCTCTTTTCCATTGCTACTTCAGTGGTCACTGCTTCTCTGAACTGTATGGTTGCATTCCTCCACCTCTACTACAGCGGCGTAGCACCCGTCTAGCAACAAACTCTTATCCCTTTTCTGTCCAACTCTCTAGTGCGAGAGTTAACCGTTACTCCCAGTCCTTCAGGTCAATTCTGGAACTGTCTCCCTCTGTCCGTATTTCCTACTTCCTACGATCTCCAGTCTTTTAAGCTCAGTGTGTCGAGGCATCTCGAAATGAACAGATCTTAAATTTGCCTCTCTTTTGTATTGTTTTTGTTTTTTCTTGGAAGGAATAGTTTGCGGGCTCCTGGCCTTTGGTTCTTTCTTCCTTGAATTAAAAAAAAAAATCACTGCATCTCATCCTCAGGTTTCCCCCAAACTCTCACACACACTCTTCTGGTCAGTCTATCATTCTCCAACCTCCCATATATGTCTCCATACCATCCCTGCATCGCATCCTCAGGTTTTCCCTACCCCTCACATACACTCTCCTTGTCAGTCTCTCGCTCGCTTTCATTTTAGTTAATAAATCGACACGTTTTAGCACAGGGCAACAACCTCAACTTGAAAAAAACACTGGGAAAATTCTCACTACCCCGCCATCATTCTCCCTTCGAATGATTTGTGATCGTGAGGTTGGTGGTAGTGAGGGAGGGAAAGAGGAAAGGAATGTGTGAGTGTGGAGGGAATGAGGAGAGGAATGTGTGTGTGTGTGTGTGTGTGTGTGTGTGTGTGTGTGTGTGTGTGTGTGTGTGTGTGTGTGTGTGTGTGTGTGTGTGTGTGTGTGGAGAGAGAGAAGCTTAGTCTCTCTCTCTCTCTCTCTCTCTCTCCACACTACATTCTTGTATGCTCATACACATCCATCCATCGATCCATCCATACATACACACAGATAGTCATAGACAGATAACTGATAATAGATAGATAGACAGATAATAGATTGATGGCTAGATAGATAACTATTTTGATTTTAGATCTGAAGAGGGTTTAAGTGAGACAAAAACTGCTTCTCCATAATTAAGCATAATTTCAATATGTGGTTATAGTTCCAAAATTTGGAAAACAAATTGCATTATGAATAAAATATAAGGGAATTCCCCATCATAGTTACAGAAAAATATATAATTAACCTAAATGGTTCGACCACAATTGTGCTAGAGTAACAACATAAAACAATAGGCTATAACACTTATACAAGGACCAAAACTAAAGAAGCCTTTAACTATTATAAAAATATCAGAAGCCATGCCAAAACTATTATCAATCTTTGTAAATCAAACTATATTCACAGACAAGCTAACAAACTACTAACAATCCAAACGACAATAAAATATTCTGATCTACCCTTAATTCATTAATTTTAAATCTAACTTCATTACCACCTCTTCCATTCCATCGTTACAGTCCCGCAATGGAAATCTAATAAGTGACCCACGTTGAAAATATGATATATTCTTGATATTTACAAAAATTTCACCCCAAAATACAGAAAATGACAATATTCTTGTACCTGACTTTGATTCCCCTCAAATACCCCCTTTCAAGATCCACACAAGATATGTACAAGCTGTATTACAGAAACTCTCAGTAGATGAAGCTACTGGTCCAGATGAAATTCCTTCAGTAGTACTTAAAAATTGTTCTCCAGTGATGGTTCCTGTGTTGGTAAGATTTTTCCGCTTATGCATCTGTACCTCAAGTTTTCCAGCCTCTTGGAAAGAAGCAAATATCCATCCTGTTCCTAAGAAGCGGACCACTTCTGATCCTTTAAACTATAGACCAATCGCTCTAACTTCCATTCTTGGTAAAGTTTTTGAGACACTGACAACCACATAGTCATGCACCTAGAAATCAATACATCATTGATCATCAGTATGGATTCAGACAAGAACGTTCAAATGTAGAAATTCTTTGCTTTCTTACTTATTAGATTAACAAAACTATAGATCACCATGGTGTAACACACACAGTTGCACTTGATATTTCAAAAGCATTTAAAAGAGTGTGGTGCCGGGCCATATTATCTAAGATGTTACACTATGGCCTTGGATCTCTGGGTCTTCTAATTTCTTCTTACGTTTTTAATAGAAAAATACTGATCATGGTAGATGAAATTTATTCCCAGTTTCAGTCCATAAATATTGGAGTACCTCAGGGATCAGTTTTGACCCCACTCCTCTTTCACATTCATATAATTGACCTACTATCTGTCTCTCACAACCCAATTCACTCCTGTGCTGATGACTTGACACTTCATATTTCTTTCACATTTAATACCACCTTTACACAATCTGATATTATGAATTCCCAAATAAACACAGCAATTTCTCTGAACCAGGACCTTTCTAAAATTAATCAGTGGGGACAAACCAATCTGACCTCATTTAATGCCAAAAGAAAGAATCCCTCAGACTCCCACATAATTCTAATTGATGTCATTTTTCCCATATCCACTACAATTGATATCCTAGGTGTCACACTAAACACCAACCTAAGCTGGACAGCTTATGTTAAATCCCTTTCTAAAAATTCTTCTAAAAATTGGGACTTCTCTACAGAGTTCATGAATTCTTCACTGACGAGCAGTTGGCCACAATATACAAAAATCATGCGCGTTCTCAGATCGGATACTGTTCACCACTGTGGAGGGGCTGCATTAAGGCGATTGGACAAAATTCAGAATAAAACCATTAGATTAATAAAAAAAATCCTGCCATTACGCGGGACCTTCCTCCATTATCAGTACCCAGAGATGTTGCAACTTTAGCATTATTTTACTGATATATTTTCTGCAACTGCTCTGACGAACGTGTTTTTCCATTGTGCTTCCCCTTCACGTTTTCTCCAGAAATACTCGGGCAGCTGGGAGCGATCATGAACTTAAACTCTCTCCCCCGCAATGCAGAACGTCTGCTTATCAAAATTCATTTATCTCCAGACCTACTACTCTCTGGAATTCACTTCCTGGGAGTTGCTTCCCACAAGAAGAAGAACAATAAGAACCTAGTGCCAAAATCCAGCACAAAGCCGGATCATCGGCTACAAGTTGTGTACGTTGGGTGGGCCAGAAGAAATAGGTCAATGGAAGGAGTATATCATATCACAGATGGGGCTATTGAAAAAAGGAACGGAATTAGATGTCGGAAAGAAGACCAATAGAGGTAAGGAAGGACATGATATTATGGAGGGAAAAATACGATGACTCTCGGAGAAAGTCTGCAACAAGGGGGGGACGTTGGAGGTGAGACAAAAATGGAAATGCAATACGTCGCTGTAGTGTGTAAAGTGGACAATCAAGGAAAATATGGCTTACAGAAAGAATGGTATTGCAACGAGTACAAAGGGGAGGGCGATCACCAGACATCAAATAAGAGTGGGTAAGTCGTGTATGACCGATTCTGAGGCGAGCTAAAGCCGTCTCCCACCTTCTATTACGGTGGCAAGGGGTCAACCAATGAGAAGTAAACGGTTTAACAACACGTAGTTTGTTATTAGTGATAGAGTCCCAACAAGACTGCCACCGGTGCTGAAGGAAGGATGACAGAGCAGGAAGAAGGTCAGAGACTGGAATGAGGAAGGAAGGAGAGACATCCCTGCTAACTGCCATGCGAGCCAACTGATCAGCACGTTCATTGCCTGCGATGCCCACATGTCCTGGAACCCAACAGAACTGGACTGTTTTACGACGGGAGGAGATACGGAACAACCATTCCAAGATACGAAGAACCAGAGGGTGAGAAGCCGAAGGTGACTGAAGAAGGGATAGAGCACTATATGAATCAGAGAATATCACAAATGAGGAAGAAGAGGCATGACAAATATACCGCAACACAAACAAGAGGGCATATAATTCTGCTGTTAGAACACTTGCATAGGTAGGAAGGCTAAAATGATAATGAGTGTCAGGAAAGAGTATCGCAAATCCAACGCCAGCAGGAGTTTTTGAACCATCAGTGTATATAGGGATTGCAGAGGAATGTTGGGAGAGATGGTCTGAAAACCGAGAACGAAGAATGAAAGGAGGAGAATTGGACTTGGAATAAGGGAAAATGGAAGAACAAATGTGGGGTCGAGGAAATAACCATGGAGGAAAAAGACAAGTGCGGAAAGGAAAAACATTACTAACAGTAAGAGAGGAGCGCGAGAGAAGAGTACGGGTTCGAACTGCAAATGGTGGCTTGGTCCTAGGAGTGGAAAATATGCCTGGGTCAGGACTGGGAGGAAGTAGAGAAGGGGTATGAGGAAAACAGTGCAACTTAGCATAGGTACGAAGAGAAAGAAGAGCGCGACGACGGAAGAGTGATGGAACTCCTGATTCAGCATACAGACTCTCAACTGGGGAGGACTTAAAGGCACCAAGAGCCAGACGCAAACCGTAATGATGTACAGAATCAAGTTGTTGGAGGACGGTGTCTGAAGCAGAAGAATAGACTTGGCAAGCATAGTCAAGTTTGGAGAGAACGAGAACAATATGGAGGCGAAGGAGAGTAGCTCGATCAGCACCCCACGACACATGAGACAAAGTTTGCAAGAGACGGAGGCGTTGCAAGGCTGAGGTTTTCAAGGAGGTAATATGATCCTTCCAAGTAAGACGGGAATCGAAAAGAAGGCCAAGAAAGGAAGCAGAGGTTTTGTACGGGAGAGGAGAGCCATAAAGAAAAAGAGGTGGTCGAGGAATATGATGAGAACGATTAAAAGTAATAGCATGAGACTTAAGAGGAGAGAACCGAAAGCCATGAGAAGTGGCCCATTCTGAGGCAGCGGAAACTGCACGTTGAATAAGAGCACCAAGGGCAGAGATGTCAGGATTTGAGGCATATATTGCAAAATCATCAACATACAAAGAAGAACGGACACCAACTGGGAGACAAGAAACAATCCCATTAATTGCTAATAAAAATAGAGTAGTGCTAAGAACACTGCCTTGGGGAACACCTTCGTATTGTGGAAATGAGTCTGAATAGGTATGTTGAACACGGACTCTAAAGAAACGAGTTGATAGAAAATTCTTTAAAAAGACACCAAGGTTACCATCAATACCACAAGGGCGAACTGTGCTTAAAATATGGTAGCGCCAGGCTGTGTCATAAGCTTTCTCAAGGTCGAAGAACACTGCGATAACAGATTGTTGAGTGGCAAAGGATGAACGGATATAAGTCTCAAGATTTAGGAGGGGAGTTAAGGTGCCGCGAGCTTTTCGAAAACCAAATTGTGAAGAAGACAAAAGTTGCTTGGATTCTAGGAACCACATAAGGCGATGATTTATCATACGCTCAAAACTTGCAAAGACAGCTAGTAAGAGCAATGGGGCGATAATCTTGAGGGACATGGCCTTGCTTTCCCGGTTTAAGAAATGGGAGAATGACAGCATCACGAAATGAGGGGGGAAGAACACCCTCTGTCCAGATACGATTATAAATAATTATTAATAAGGCCATGGCCTGACGGGAAAGGTGACGGAGCATATTATAGTGTATGCCATCAGGACCCTCACAAGTGTTCTTACACAGACGAAGGGCAGAGGTCAATTCATGGAGTGTGAATGGCGCGTTATATGACTGACTAGACGACAGCTTGAAGACAACAGGTGTACATTCAGTAGCAGCTTTAAGGGTATGAAATTCAGGTGAGAGATGAGAGCCGCTACTAACATTACTGAAGTGACGACCTAAGCCATTAGCAACTAGATGAGCATCTGCTACTGACTCTCCATCTAAGTGTCGGACAGGGGAGGGCATAGGAAGATGCTTACCCGTTATTTTGCGTATACGTTTCCAGACGGATGCAATGGGTGTATTGGTAGTAATGGTGGAAACGTATGACCTCCAGCTACGGCGTTTAGCCTGTTTAACAATCTTTCGAAGATGGGCACGGGCCTTTTTAAACAGCAGAAATGCATTCTGTTCATCCGCAGTGTTGCGTTTGCGTAGGTAACTCTTCCAACGTGCACGTTTAACACGGAGTGCTACAGTACAGTCTGAATCCCACCAAGGTACACACTTAGAAGTAAAAGGACGGGACGACCTAGGGATCGCGGTCAAAGCTGCACTAAGAATTAATTCATTAAAATAAGTGAGCATATCTAAAATAGTAGAGAATGAAGAAGGAGGTACAGTAGGAACAGTCAGAGAAGTAAATGACGGCCAGTCAGCTTTCGGGAAACACCATCGAGGGGGTCTGAGTACAGGAAGATATGTGGTAAGAGTAAGTTTGATAGGAAAGTGGTTGCTATATAAAACGTCTGAAAGAACAGACCAATGGAAATCTAGGGAAAGAGAAGGGGAGCATAGGGAGAGATCAAGACAGGAAAAAGTGTGAGTTCTAGAGTCAAAATGTGTATAAGTTCCCGTATTCAGTATGGATAAATCGTTATTAAAAATAAAAGATTCAAGGTAGCGGCCACGCAAATTTGTAACATCATCGCCCCACAAAGCGTGGCGACAGTTAAAATCTCCCATTAATAAAATTGGAGTGGGTAATTGTGATAATAAAAGGGTTAAAGCTGGGAAATCAATAGGTTGGGAGGGAGAGAAATATACAGACACTATCGTAATCCACTGTTCGAGAAAAACATGAACAAAATGACATGGAACAGTGGTGTGAAGCGACAGATATTCTAATGGGACTGTGTTATGAACTAAAATGGCGGAAACAGGAAGAGAAGCAGGAGAAAACAAGAAACAATAGTCAGGTATGGGTACTGGTGGGGAAGACAAACGGAGTTCTTGTAAACAGACTATTGAAGGATGGTGAATTGAAAGTAGATAAAGTAGATCATTACGGTGGGCCATGAAACTTCGCATGTTCCATTGTAAAAGAGACATATTAAAATTGTATAACACTAAAAAGTAAAATAAAAGAACTAAAAGTAAAATAAAAGAAAAGTAAAAGGTTACCAAAAATTTACAAAGAATAAAATATAGTAAAAAACGAATTTATGTTGAACGGGTATCACACATCACCGGGTTGATTCAATGGTAGTAATAGGAGCAGAGTGTGGAAGAAGTGAATGAGTAGGACGGTCGCTATAGCCT
Organism: Coenobita brevimanus; assembly: GCF_032717465.1. Taxonomy (NCBI): domain Eukaryota; kingdom Metazoa; phylum Arthropoda; class Malacostraca; order Decapoda; family Coenobitidae; genus Coenobita; species Coenobita brevimanus. The sequence continues at coordinate 26,754,765 of NC_137027.1, read as the reverse complement.
GGTGGCATAGGGAGGGATAAAGGAGAGGGATTAGAACATGAAAGAGGGGCAGAAGGGGAAGGAGGGATGGGAGTGGGAGGAAGATCGGAAGGAGCTGAATGGACTTCTGCTGTATGACGTATTTTTGGGGGACTCAGTGGTTCTTGTAAAGGAGTTGCTAAGTATTCCATAATATCTGAGAGAGTTTCACTCTCGGCACCTGTTGATTGTGTCATCTGTGGTGTTGACAGGGGAGCTGGAACTGGCTGTGAAGTGGTTTGAGGAGTCCGGATAGGGTTGGAACTAGCTGATCGTTGGGTTGAGACAGGGATCTTTGTTGTTGGTGTCACGGAGGGCGAAGGATGAGTAATTCGCATTTTACGAGTTGGGGGAGAGTGTGTGGGTTTTGTGGTACCCTTGGTATCCGATGTGGTGGGAGGCAGCCCACGTTTGCCAGAGGCAGGCAGACGGCGGGCATCACGCTGTGGCAGAGGAAGTAACTGTTGGTGTTGGGAAGAGGATGAGCGGGGTGGAGCAGCAGAACTGGAAGGGCGATGGGGGGAAGAGAGGGGAGTGGACAACGGAAGTGACAAGGAGGAGGTAGGAGTGGAAGAGTCTAGGACAGAGAAAGAGTTGGAAATAGAAACTGAAGGGGCCTGAGAGTAGGAGGCAGAACAAGAGGAGGGAGAAGGGGAGGTGGAAGAGGGGAGAGTAGAGACAGATGGAGAGGAGACAATAGTGACAGTCAGAGGGGTAGGTGAAGAGGAGGTATGAGTAGGGACAGGAAAAGAGGTTGAAATAGTAGAGGAGCTGGTGGCTGGCGATACCAAGGGGACGGGTGTGTCAGATAAGGTGTTGGTAGAAAAGCAGTTAGAGTGTGTCGTGGTTGTAGTATGGTAGGACTGAGAGGTGGCAGAGGTAGTGGAAATAGGCCGGGCCACTCGAGCATAGGTAACACGGGAGGAGAATCCTATATCACGGGCACGTTGACCGGCTGCACGGAGGGAGAGACCTTCTTTCCAGCGAATCCTTGCGACTTCCGATTCGAAAATGTATTCTGGACAGTTCCGGGACGAGGCAGCATGAGAACCTTGGCAGTTCGGGCAGACTTGGTTCTGTGCTACGCAGGCTAAAGTCCCGTCCAGACGATCAAGCAATCAAGCAATGCCCGCGGGCACAAGCGAGCAGTTTGCCTGTTGACGGGCTCACCGCTTGTGCCCGCGGGCAAATGCGTAAATTGCCCGTGGCAATTTACACATTTGCCTTCGAGCACAAGCGGTGAGCCCGTCAACAGGCAAACTGCTCGCTTGTGCCCGCGGTCATTGCTCGATCGTCTGGACGGGCTTTAAGGAGGTGTGGCCGGGTTGGGCGCAGGTTGGGCACACTGCCTCTGACCTGCAGTATTTAGCTGGGTGGCCGTAGCGCCAACAAGAAAAGCACTGTCGAGGACGAGGCGTATATTATTTGACTGCAAGTCGTGTACCACCAATGATGAGAAAGGCAGGTAAATCGCGGTCTTTAAAGATTATTTTGGCAATGTTGGCGGAGTACTTGCGGCGCCCCTGGGGGGGAAGTGTGTAGCACTGAACAGATATTACTGGTAGTTGTTGTGCAGACAAGATTGCTTGGATATCTGCGGAACATTCTGAGAAGTTACGATCTCCAATTGTTATGTATGAGGGAATGAGAACAGTTCCAGTACTAGAGTTTAATTGGAGATCTGGAGTTGCTGAGATGGGATGGCCAGAGGGATCGGTGAGCGACCTCACCTTCTCAGCCTGTGCAGCAGTTTTAACGGTCAAGAGGCGGTCTCCATTTGGTCGTGATGTGAAAGTGACGTCGGGACCTATTTGTTGAAGGAGAGAGAGATGGAGGGTGAGGTCATTTGTTGTGGGTTCAATGTTGAAAAATTTTGGCCATGTCTGGCGACCAAAAATTGATGTTATTGTTGGAGGGTTTGGAAAGAGGGGAGGGGGAAGGAGAGGGGGGGGAGAAGAAGAAACAGAAGGATAGGAAGAGGAAGAAAGAGGCGGAAAAGTAGGGGGAGGGGGATCCGCCTGACCGGGAGAAGGTTTTGGAGGAGCATCTCCCGTTGCTCCTTGGGGTTTTTTTATAATTTCATTATTGGCCATGGTGAGCCTAATTATTCAAGCGGGAATTAACTAGTCCACTCCTGAGAGCCCGGGTCAAGAGTAAGGGTGAAAGAAACAAGGGCTACCGTACCCATGGTTCCCTGAGGCCGTTTGCGACTGACATAAAAGAGACAGCCTTGCTTCCCATTAGCACGGCTCTCACACCTTAGGAAGGTGAGAAGAAAATAAAAGAAGAAAAGAGAAGAAAAAGGACCAAGCAAAATTAGTAGGGCCAAGGACTGGGACCCAAGGGTGGGGGAAGCAGGGTATAGGAGGAAGCAGGGTATAGGGGGGAAGAAGGGCATAGGGAAACCACCCCCACCGTCAGGTCCCAGCCCCAGACCCCTGAGCCCCCCCACGACTACAACGGGCTTGGTTTTGGGGGGGTTGCTTCCCACAAACACTTAATCTAATTTTATTTAAGTCAAGTTGTTATACGTGTTTTATGAATCGAGGATGTCTTTATACACATGGACATTTTTTTTTTTTCCTTCCTCCATTCATTCTCATAAAAATGTGCATATTAAATTGCCAAGGAAGAGATGTTACGGAATACTAACAAATACCTTTCTTTTTCTTCTCTACCTCTTCTCATTATCCACCATCACCACCACCACCACCATAACCACCTTCATCATTCTCCTCTTCCTCCTCATCATCTACTCTATGTCAGATAAGGAACTTTCGCCCTCAGTCAGTCTCTCTCTCTTCCTATGACCTACAGCCTTTTAAACTCTCTACCAGGCAGCCTGAATAGAGCAAGGAAGCTGTTGCTGCCTGGATTTCTGTCTATAATACCAGTCAGTAATACCTACACCAGACCACACCACCAGACAGGATGATACCACATCTGTCGATAATACCCACACCACACCACCACACAGGACAATACCACACCAGTCAGTAATACCCACACCACGCCACCACACAGGATAATACCACACCTGTCAATAACAGCTACACCACACCACACCACCACACAGAATAATACCACACCAGTCGATAATACCCACACCACACCACCACACAGGACACCACCACAGCAGTGAATAATAGCCACACCACATCAGCACACAGGATAATACCACACCAGTTAATAACAGCCACACCACACCACACGACCACAGGATAATACCACACCAGTCAATAATACCCGCACCACACCACAGTACACGGGATAATGAGACGTGGCATTTCTCTCTGAACAATATATTTGATAAGGGGGGGAGAGAGAGAGAGAGAGAGAGAGACAGAGACAGAGACAGAGAATTATCTTTTTTTTTTTTCCTTTTCATTTAATCCACATCACATCCAAGCGATTTTATTAAGCAAAGGAGGGAATTTTGAAAAAAAAAAAAATAAAAAAGGGGGGGAGAGGCAAGAGACAGAACCCTCATTAACCTCTTCAAATTGCCAGTCACAAAGAAACGCTATGGGAGTGATGCAAAGCCGTAGCATTGTCTTATTTTGCCACTGAGCTACGTGAAATAAGCTCCAAAAGGACGAAACTCTGGACCAAGCTAAGGTGAAAGGACTATATTTGTCACTTTTTTTTTTTTTTTTTTTTTTACGTTGCTGGTTTTGTAGTTGTGGCGGTACTACTGTTCTTGTTTATTTGTCATTCTTGTTCTGTTATTGTTATTGTTGGTGTTCTTGTTCTTGTTGAGGATAATGGAGCCGAGTTCTTGCTTATGACCGCCATACTGCGCGACGACCACTGGGGGCTTCACGACGACCTTTACCACTACTGACACTGCTGATGCTGGGGTCACCTCGAGACGTACTGGTCGTCTTCGTTGTCGTTGTGGTCGTGGTGGGCTCCTCGGACGACCTCTTCCTCCCGAAGGGGCAGCTTCGGTAGCAGAAACACGGACCGTCTGGATACGGGAAGCAGCAGGGATAGGGCTCACATGTGGTGTTGTTCTGACCTGTTGTGGGTTAGGAAATAAAGATAAGATTAGTAGCGATGATTAGAGTAGTAGTGATGATGATAATAATAAATGCAGTAGTAATAATGACACCAGTAATAGTGATAATAATAACAGCAGTGGTAATGGTAACAATAATAGCAGTAGTGATAATAATAAGAGTAGTGATACAGACAGTAGTAGCAATAATGATAATAGTTGTGATAATAATAGCATTAGTTGCAGACAGACATACAGACAGACAGACGAACTGAGTGAAAACATAGCCAACCAATCTCCGAGCCCCTCCGAGGCGGGGACGGTTAAAGATAGTGTACGACTCCTAGTTTATGCCCATATATATATATATATATATATATATATATATATATATATATATATAGATAGATAGATATAGATATGTGTGTGTGTGTGTGTGTGTGTGTGTGTGTGTGTGTGTGTACATCTCGGCATAAACTAGGAATAGTACACACTTTAACCGAGCCCCCCCGGAGGGGCTCGGAGATTGGTAGGCTATTGTTTTCACTCGGTTTGTGCATGTTTGTTTGTCTGTCTGTCTGTCTGTTAACAACTTTGTGAAAATTAATGGTGCGATTTTGACTAAAAATTACAGGGATGATGGGCTACAACCTTCTGAACATCTGATTAAATTTTGGGCCAAGTTGGGCCAAGACCCAGGCTGTAGGGCCCCCAAAAAATGTTTAAACAAATATAGTTATGTCACAAGAACTCTTCAAATTCGTCACATCGACATGAAACCAAAACCTAAATGTGCATCTTTCAAATTTGCATCCTATAACATGCTTCATTACATCTAGGGAGTCACCTCCCCAGTTAGCGGCAGGAGGGTCAATGTCAGGTGGGTCGGGCCTAAAATTTCAAACGGGCTAAAAATCGTCAATTTTCACCCGATTTACTCCAAATGTTATATGACATCTCTGACTAGATATCTTGTTGTGTTTATATGTCAGCAGTACAATGACTGCTGGGCACGGGTTTGCTGTGTCTTGGCACCGTTTCTTGTTCTTCAAGCTAAGATGATCCCGCAAGTAGTTTCCAAGATACAGCTATTTACATATTAGTTTCTTTGTATGGATACAGCTTGTAAATTACTTAAAATGTGGCAATTTCATATATAAGGACATAAACCAGGGCTTATACTCTATCCTTCTGTAAGGTATGAAGAGAATCCAGCAAGAAGTTTCCAAAATATAACACTAGAAAGCGCACAGAGACCGCATACCTCCGTTAATACCATTGCCATTAAAAAGGATCAGGATCCGTTTTGGTAGGTATAGGATCCGGATCCGCCCTCATATTTAACCAGTTCGTTTTGGTCCATGGCCCATCTTTTCATTAAAATTCACTGAAATTCATTGCGAACTTTTGGAAATATTGTGCGGGATATCCGGATCCGGATCCGCCCCAAAATTTTAATAATTCTTCTTTGGTCCATGGCTCACCTTTCCACAAAATTTAATCAATATCCGCTCATAACTTTTTGAGTTATCCTGCTAATAGACAGACAAACCACCCAACCAACGCGGGGAAAAACGTAACCTCCTTGGTGGAGGAAGAAGGCATATTTTTCCTTATATCGTCATAGCTCGTGAAGTACAGACAATATGGCAATTTCACCTATACGGGCATCAACTACGACACATAGTCTATCTTTCTGTGTGATAGGAAGCCAATCCACCTGGTAGTTTACGAGATACAGGCCCGGACGGAAAGACGGACGGACAGGGGCGATTCCTATATCCCCACCATATGGAATAATGGTGAGGATAATAATTGTGATAGTGATAATAATAGTAATAATGATAATGGTAGTGGTAGTAGTAAGGATACTACTACTTCTGGTACCACTACTAAAGTGAAATATACTGCTAAACAATCACATATAAGAGGAAAAATGACACTGACAGAATAAAAGGAAATAAATGTGTGTGTGTGTGTGTAAATGCGCGAAGACAAGCAATATTACATATAATTTATTACTCTTAGTGGCATAGGAAGCTTCGTAACAGCTCTTCTTTACCGATGTATTATTATTATTATTATTATTATTATTATTTCTGCATAAAACATCTCTGCACTGCTGAACGTTATTTATATTGTCTCAGAATGAAACAGGTTGCACTAATGCAAGAGCACATCAATGTGCAATGATCAGAATAAGGCGCTGAAGAAAATGTGTAACGGTATCTCAGTTCAAACTTCCGTATCGACATACGGTACTTTGCATCTATAAGACACGAGGGGTAATCGATGTGCGGAGAGTATAAATCGCTAGTGAAGAGCTATAACGAAATTTCAGAAGTCACTTAACATCACGCATCTCAAAAAAATTCATAAATTACCGTACCCGAACTCAATGCAGGAAGAACAGCCAGTAAAATGCAGAGCAGAGCGAAAGGTGCCATGACGTTCAACCACCTTCGTGTCAGGGTCCACACTGAATTCCCACACCCGCCAAGCTTGTGGCGGCTGGCCCAGCAGCCACAAGTGTGGTAAGGGGGCGGAGCTAGTGACGTCATAATAGCTAGCCAATCAGGACACAGATGGGACTGTCATATCCTGCTATATAGAGAATTATTTTTATTAATAAAAGTATCAGGAATGAAAGAAAAACTTCTTTTATTTATTTTTACAAAGTGTTTAGTCTACTAATAAATCTTAACAAGTCCCTAGGAAAAAAGTCATTTTCAAAATGTGTTACTACAGAGCTCAATGGGGTGAAGACACCTCTCTTTATACACACCGAAAAATTACCCCCTTATATTGAGAACTGTGTATATTATGAAGATATAGCAGTTTGTGCCCCTCTTGGACCCTATTAGCCTGTGAGAAGTGTGTGTGCGTGTGTGTGTGTGTGTGTGTGTGTGTGTAGATTTAAGGGGTGTTATGAACGTACGTGTGTGTGTTGTAGATTTAAGGGGTGTTATGAACGTACGTGTGTGTGTGTGTGTGTGTGTGTGAATTAATGTGGTAGTGTGTTGCTGTGTGTAGATTTGAGAGGTGTCATGAACGTTTGTGTGTGTGTGTGTGTGTGTGTGTGTGTGTGTGTGTGTAGATATGAGAGGTGTCATGAACGATTGTGTGTGTGTGTGTGTGTGTGTGTGTGTGTGTGTGTGTGTTGCCCGATGAGAGAGAGAGAGGGATGGGAGGATAAATAAACATCATTCCTCCATGTCCTTCTCCCATTACATGCCCCTCCCCCATCCTCTTCTAGCTCTCTCTCCAAGTTAAAGTGAAAAGAATAGATAGATGATGATGGTGGAGATAGCGAGCAATCATCATATTCTTTGTTTTTATCCTCTTCCTCATCATCATCATCATCACCATCATCATCATCATCATCATCATCATCACAACCATTATCGTTATCATCACCACCTTACTACTCTCCTCCTCATCATCATTGTCACCATCGCAATCATTATCATTATCATCACCGCCATCCTCCTCCTCATCACCATATCATCATCACAACTACATCTTCCATCGGGACGAATTCTGTATTGGACCCGCCAGCCAGCTTGACCCCCAGACGGTACCCCCATCCCCCCCAGCCACCGGAACTAGACCTGCCCCCACCATGAGGCGGTTCAGGACCACGGTATTGACACTCCTAGGCGCCAGAGGGAACGAAATGGCGGAAGCTGGAACAAATATGGCGTCCGTGGGAACACAAGACTTAAAGCTCTTCCAAACGTGAAACTACTACTACTACTACCACCACCACCACCACCACCACCACCACCACTACTACTACTACTACTACTACTACTACTACCACCACCACTACTACTACTACTACTACTACTAACACTAATACTAATACTACCATTTTACAGTACGAATTGAATGAAGAACGTCGTAACACTGCAAAACAGACGATAATGAAGTGTGTCAATTGTGAGGAGAGTAAGTGTTGGTGGACTTCAGAGACAAACACTTAACTCCATACACACCTTGTTTGTTACGATAGATAGATAGAAGGATAGATAAACAGATTGACAGATAGATGGATATGTAGGTGGATGGATATATAGGTGGGTGGATGAGTAGATGGATTGATACTTGTAGATATGTAAGTGGATGGATGGACGGATGGATAGATATACAGATAGATGGATAGATAAATATAAAAATGGATGGATGAATAGATAGATATTGAATTTGCTTTTTTGTTTTTTTTTGTAGAAGGAATGGTGTGCCGCTCGTGGCTTTTGGTTCCTTCTTCCTTTCATAAAAATAAAAAAAGATATTTAAAAGTAGAGGTTGACTGAAAAACAAAAACAAAATTGACTACTCTATATTCGTAGATAAATAGATGGATAGATAGATATAAAGATGGATGGATGAACAGATAGATAGACAGATAATATGACAGATATATAGTGTCACTGGCGTAGCTACCTCAGTAGCCAATGGGTGAAATACAATATAAGATAATGTAGGAGATAGGAAGCCGTCAAGAACGTTAAATCAGTTTTGTTATCAGTTTTTGCTGCCTACAAGGGTGAACTCAAGACCTCACTATCCTCCGTCTATTTACTCAGCGGTCAGTTTTTCTGTTTCAGGGCAGATGACGCTGAATGTTTTTCCCAGAACTACCCAGAGACCTTTTGTCGTGGCCTTAGGTTCCTTATTCCTAGCATAAAAAAAAAAAAGCCATAAGTGGGTGTGACATATACAGTAGTGTTGGAGGGGTAAAATGAAAATATTTTCCCAATAGAAGTCTAAAAACGTTTTCTTGGTGGCTTGCTATTGGCTATGTGTGAGACGTATAAACTCTCAATTGTTACCAGGTGCCTCCATTGTTTGTGTATAGCTGGAGATTACTAGTTAGCCGGGAGAGGCAGAGTAAGGCTACTTTTTAAGCTTGACAACCTGGCAAGAGAGTCACTTTTTGTCACTTTTTTGTCACTTTTGGTAACACGTTTTCTTATACACATTTTCACTTTTCCACATATTTGCACGCATTACTAAACACGTTTCTTTGATTACAAAACACACTGTTTGTACACCATTTCCCATTTTTGGTTCACTTCTCCATACTACACTAGTGTGTGGAATATATCTTGATTATATCGTCTACCAGTTCTCCCAGTTCTCCAAGCTTGGAGTACATAGCCTCCACTGCTTGTAATGTGGTTAGGTAAGAAATAACTCGTTTTATATTTGTATTCTGAGGCCTATGGGAATTCCCCTTTGTAAAACGAACCCTGGTTTCTTCTTTAGTGCGTGTGTTATAGTGTAAAGTAAGTTTGTTTTCTTATCAGCTTTACCTTACCCCTTTTGTTGATTAATTAAGGGTTAAGAATGCATCGTAATATATACCTCCATAACAATTTGGTGACCTCCTCGCCAGAATAGCTCTGTGACATAATATTGGCAACCTTGGCCACATACACAGTGCTTTCTCTTACCGGTACCTACTGAACTGCAATCAGTAATCATGACTCTGATGAGTGACAGTGATGTGAAAACATTTTTGGATTCTAAGCCTTCCCCAACCACAGTGAAAACACTCACAAAACACGAACTCAGATTGCTTGCCCAGGCCTTACAGTTGAGATTTTCTGCCTCAATCTCTAAGTTACCTGATCTAATACTGAAAGCCATGTTTGAGCAAAATGAGTCCTCAACAGGTAGTTCTGAGCCATTTGATACTGCACAAGGTGTTGACCCTGGGGCTTTGGCGTAGGAGATACCTGGCACCAGCGAATTTTCTGCTCATGATACTAGTGATAAAGTGGAATTTAGGCTAGCTAGAAAAAAGCTGAGAGTACTAAAAGTGCAAGCAAAAATGAGAGAACTAGAATCGCAAGATACATGGGAGAATCAGAATCGCATGCTAAAATGAGAGAACTAGAATTACAAGCTCGGATGAGACAAAAGGAAGTGGATCATGAAATGAGAATGAAGAACACTGATAGTTCACCTCTAGCTAGTAGTTCATCTGTCAGGGAATCTTTTGATGTTGCTAGGAACATAGAGCTAGTTGTGATGATGGCGGTGGCTGGTTGTGGTGAAGGCGGTGGGTGGTTGTGGTGATGGCGGTGCGTGGTTGTGGTGATGGCGGTGCGTGGTTGTACTAATGGTGGTTGACGTAATGACTGTGGAAGTTGGTTGTGGATGGTGGCTGTGGTGGTGCTGCTTGGGTGTGGTCGTACCTGATGACTGTGTTGATGGTAGTGATTGTGTTGTGGTGGTTATGACTGGTGCAATTGACCAGAGTTATTAGTAGTGGCTGCAGATCGTTGTTGATGATGGTTGCGGTTGTGATGATGGAAGATGTTTGTGATCGTAGCCATGGAGGTTTGTGTTGGTGGTTTGTGCGTGAACTGAGGGAACTCCATCATCCATTTCATCTCACATTTAACTTCCACCGCTTCACCAAACATTTTTTTATCACACACACACACACACACACACACACACACAAAGCATTGCCAAAACCACTCCCATCTTGAAACACCCACACTTTATCTGCACCTTAGATATATTCAGTGTTTTTTGTGTTTTTGTTTCTGCATGTGGGCGTACGAGGCGTGCATACATGTGTGTGTGGTAGTGATGTGTGCAGTTATGGTAGTTTAGAAAAGAAAAACTGAAAATTCTGCCCCATAGTTGACTGGGTGTGTACATGAACATCTGAGAGTTCGGGTTAAACTTTCTCATTAATTGGTGTGTGTGTGTGTGTGTGTGTGTGTGTGTGTGTGTGTGTGTGTGTGTGTGTGTGTGTGTGTGTATGTGTGTGTGTGTGTGTGTGTGTGTTTGTGTGTGTGTGTGTGTGTCAATGGAGAGAGAGAGAGAGAGAGGAAAATACTCTGAAAAACATATTTAATCCCGAATTTTCCGTCCACACCATGCCAGCATCGGGCACTTTGTCTTATATCGTCAGCATGACGAATAGTAAATATATAAAGATGCTATTTGCCTCTATCATTTTTTTTTTTTTTTTTGAGGGAACAATATGCGGGCTTCTTCCCTTTGGCTCCTTCCTTGCATAAAAGAAAAAAGGGAAATCCAAAACCTCAACTTGCTAAAACCAAATCCTCCTCCCAGTTAAACTGCTCAAAGAAAAATATTAAGAACCACGCAGAACAGACCCTAGTAAGTTATCAATGTCTACCCTGCGTCATTTATTTCCTACCCCCACTGCCACACCGCCCACACCAGCAGACTGAGCAGTCCCCCCAAGACGCCAGCAACCGCCACGGGAACCTCTAACGAAGCGCTAATTACGGACTATCCTGTATGTATAAAATTGCTCGTTAATTACCTGTATCAAATTGCATACTGACCACTAATTACAGCAAGATATATTTACCTGTAATTGCCAGTTCATTTTATTTAATCAAGGTGGGTTAATTAAGGGTGTGTATCAGGTGTAATGACCCCTGTTGGATCTTGTTAGCCCAGTTAAGAGACGACCCTGATTAACCCCTTCAGGCAGAGGGTGTAATTAGGATTAATGGCGTAGTATTAAACATTCTCTCTCTCTCTCTCTCTCTCTCTCTCTCTCTTTTCATATTCTCGGCTTGCTTTCTGTTCAATGGGCAGGAGGGAACTATTACTGAAGGCTTACACACACACACACACACACACACACACACATTCCTCTCTCTCTCTCTCTCTCTCTCTCTCTCTCTCTCTTTGTCTGTCTGTCTGTCTGTCTGTCTGTCTCTCTCTCTCTCTCTCTCTCTCTCTCTCTCTCCCACAAAATATGCAGTTATTTTGACTTATTCACCTCTGAGAGAAAGAGAGAGAGAGAGAGAGAGAGACCTTAAAGATCTGAGATAATGAATTTATTCCTTCTACCGTCAGTTGATTTTCTCTGTCTCACTATCTCACTTTCTTATCTCACTTTCTCACATTTCCCTCTCCTACTTTCTCATGTCCTGGGCTCGTATTCTTGTCGTGTAAGGAATCTCCCTAACACCTCTTCCTTTGCGATATATTTTTGTATATAACTGATTAATATCCTTTTGTACGTTACTTTTATTGAGCATGGCGATATTGGAAAGGCTTTTTGTACGAGAGAAGATAGTAAGGTGTAAATAGCAAAATAAATTGCTTAGAAGAAGGTGTTAGGGACGTGGTGAATTAGAGTATCAATTACTGTATTTATATTTAGTAATACCATAAATACTTACTATGATAAAAATAACAGTATGTAATATTGTTAGTATGTTGCAGTGTATATTTTAAAAGACAATAAAAATAAAAGAATAATAATCTATCTATCTATCTATCTACCTATAGTCCGACGCCTTAATCCCTCAAAGGGTGGCCGCAGACAAAATGCCTCCAAGTCGCTCAGTCACCCACCATTTGACTACCCTCCCCCCAACTCACCCCCCCTCCCTCATATACCTCTCAACTCCATCCCTCCACCTCATCCTCGGTCTACCCCTCCCTCTCCCTTCCTACACCTCACCTACATACATCCTCCTATAGTCAGTCTTTCATTCTCCATTCTCTCCACATGTCCAAACCACCTCAGTGTATTACTCCTAATCTTCTCAACCACATCCACATCCACCCCACAACAACAATAATAATGGTAACAATAATAATAATAATAATAATTATAATAATAATATATAATAATAATAATAATAATAATAATAATAATAGTAACGATGATAGTTACTGGAATATTATTAGTCATTATTATTATTATTATTATTATTATTATTATTATATCTATCTATCTATTGCCAGACGCCCCAATCCCGTTCGGGGTGGCCACAAACAAATCACCTCCACGTCGCCCTGTCCCCCTCTATTTCACTGCCCCGCTCCCAACTCACAACCCCCTCTCTCATATACCTCTCCATCCCAACCCTCCATCTCATCCTTGGCCTCCCCCTCCCTCTTACCCCCTCCACCTCACTCACATACACTCTCTTCGTCAGTCTTTCACCCTCCATCCTCTCCATATGGCCAAACCACCTCAGTGTATTCCTCCTAACGCTTTCTATCACATCCACATCCACACCACAACACTCCTTTGTATACTTGTTTGTCAGCCTGTCTCTCCATGTGACTCCACAGGCTCCTCTTAAATAACTCGTTTCCACTGCTTTAACTCTTGACTTGTGTCCTTCCAGCAACGTCCAAGCTTCACTTCCATACGTTAGAGTTGGTTTCACAATACTGTCATGTAGTAACTTTTTCACTTCCATGCTCACTTCCCTGCGTCTTATCACTGCTTTCAAGGAACCATCAACCTTTCTTCCCTGCTGTACCCTTTCAAGCACTTCACCTCCAAACCTCCGTCCTTACTCATCACACTACCCAAGTACTTAAACGTACTCACATTTTCCAATGCCTCACCATCCAACCTCGCTGTACATTCACTGACTTCACCTCTCTCAAAGACCATCACTTTACTCTCCCCTACATTCACCTTTAGATTCCGTTTCTTACACACTCTCCCAAACTTGGGGGAGGCGGTGGCTGAATCGGTAGAGAGGCAGCTTGCAGTCCTGATGGATCCAGGTTCAAATCCCGGCTGGGGCAGGGAACAGTTTAAGGATTTGAATTTCATAACAGCAGACTTTCCTGATCTACCAGATGACCCGCCGACATGTCGTAAAAATACCCCCGCTAATACCAATACACCAGTCCTGTATGAGACAGCCCTAGCATGTATTCAATATGGAGGGTGGATGTTAGCGCCGAAGTGGTGACATGTGGAGGTGTAGGAGGACTACTGGGCCTTGGGATAGGCTACTGCCCCCGAGGTATAGGCCCTGAAGCCTTTGCCCGGAGTCGGAGACAAAAAAAAAAAAAAACAAAAAAAAAAAAAAAACTCATCCACCAAGCCTTGCAGCTCTCCTTCGTCTTCACTCAACAACACAGTATCATCTGCAAACAACAGTACAGGGAGTTTCCAAACACTACCCTCTCTCACCAGGGTCACTCCAACATCCACTACCCTATCTTGTACCTCTTTTATTACCCCATCCATGTACAGATTGAACAGCCATGGAGACATGACACATCCCTGTTTCAACCCAACCTTCAAAGAGAAAAATTCACTCAGTTCACCATCCATACGTACTGCAGCCTTAGCACCATCATAAATACTCTTCACAGCATTGAACAACTTTCCATCTACTCCATATATTCTTAATACCTTCCACAATCCTTGTCTATCCACCCTGTCATATGCTTTCTCCAAATCCATGAAAGCTGCATATAACTTCTTTCCCTTCTCTAGAAACTTTTCCACTAAAGATCTAAGAATGAATATCTGATCTACACAACCTCTTCCCTTCCTAAAGCCTCCCTATTCTTCTCCAACTAATTCCTCTGTTCTTTCTCTAACTCTGTCAATAAGTATCCTACCAT
>NC_137027.1:26720349-26737849 GCF_032717465.1 Coenobita brevimanus | reverse complement strand
GAGACAGACAGACAGACAGACAATTTTGTGTGTGTGTGTGTGTGTGTGTGTCCTGAGAACTGGCTTCTTGGAAAAGCCGAGTAGATAGACTGATAGATAAACAGGAAAGTATGTAAGTGCATAATTATACAAGCAGGCGAGGTACTGTAAATACATACATACATATGTAGATAGATACATACATATGAACTGATAAATGGATACGGTTGATACATGATACAGACATACTGTAGACTGATAGATGGGTAGATTCCTACATGCATTCTTACATACATACATATATACATAAGTAAAATACATACAAACATATACACTGATATACGTGTAGATGGATAGATATAGGTAGACAAATACATTGCGAACATCTATCTAGCTATATACCTAGGCTGCTTCCCCCAAGGAAAAAGAGGTAGCCGAGACAGGACGACTCACTCCCAATTTACTCATCGACTCGAACACATTCATTCGCATCTTAGCCCCAAAGGGGAAACGGGACAGATCCTCACCGCACCACACCGCACTAGGGTCAACTGTGCAGTGCAATCAATGACATCCGCAGCAGGGCCCGACAGCAGAGCTTGTTTACCCCTGCCACATCATGATAGACCTATCCCCTTACCCACACTTGACATGATCAGCTGATCAGACCAAATGCGGGAGAATATCCCCTCAGGGTTGCGTCATCATTTAATCATTCACAGTTTCTCTCCATTTATTTCTGTCACGCACAGCCAATCTTCCTTGTTCAACAGACATCCCTCTCACATCAAGCGCTCTCACTACACTGTCCATCCATCCTATTCGTGGTGTTCCTCTCAGCCGTACACCTCTCACATCAGATCTAGTTATCTTTTTCACCAATCGCTCGTTATCCATTCTATCCATATGCCCAAACCATCGCAACACCCTTTGCTCAACTCTATCAGCCAGCTCCCGAACAACTCAAGTTCTCCTTCGCACTTCATCATTGCACACTCATTCCATATGCGTCACTCCACACATACTTCTCAGACACCTCATCTCTATTACATTCAAACTTTTCCTCTCTATTACACCCATATTCCATGTTTCAGCCCCATATAACGCAGTCGGTACCACAACACCCTCATACAGCCTTCACTTTACATCCATTCTAAGTGAACGACATCTAAACACTTTTTTCATTCCTCCCAGCACCTTTCCTACTTCATTCATGCTAAACTTCACTTTTGCATCTATTCTTCCATCCACAGCAACATGTGACCCTATATACTTAAAACATTCTACCTTCTCAAGCAAGTTACCATTCAAAACTATATTCATCCTCCTACTATCTACCGACCTTGTACACTTCATCACTCTACTCTTATTCTCATTTACTTTCAATTTCCTCCTTGCAAACACCCTTCCAAACTCCTCTACCAACTGTCTCAAACTCTCCTTTGAAACTGCCACCAGTGCAGCAGCATCTGTAAACAGCAGCTGCTTCAGATTCCACTCTCTACCATCAACATTCACCAGACTCAGACCTCCACCTAAAACTCTTGCATTTACCTGCCTTACAACACCATCCATATGAATATTAAACAACCAAGGCGACATCACACTGCCGCAGCCCCACTCTCACGGGTAAGCAACCACTCACAGTATTTCCCACTCTTACACACGGTCTACTACTTACATAAAAACTTTTCACCCCTTTTAGTAACCTACCATCAAGTCCATACAATCTTAAAACAGTCCACAAAGCCTCCCTATCAATTCTTTCATACACTTTCTCTAAATCCATGAACACCCAAAACACATACTTACCTTTTGCTAAATATTTTTCACACACTTGTCTCACAGCAAACACCTGGTCCACACATCCCCTCCCTTTCCTAAAGCAACATTGCTCATCCCCAATCACTCCCTCTGTACCCTGTCTAACTCTCTTAATTAACACTCTACCATACACCTTACCAACAGCACACAACAGACTTATACCCCTGAAGCTAGTACATTCATACCTATCACCCTTGCCTTTATACAACGTTGTCCCGTTGTCCCGTTGTTGCGTACATACGAGTACATGGATAAATACATACATACTGAGAGACAGACGGACAGATTGATAGATATAGATAGGTACGTTGATAGATATACTGGCTTAATAGATGAAAACTGATTCATCCATTGAAAGACTGACTGACTAAGATAGATAGATAGATAGATCGCTACATGGATAGAGACAAGAAGTAGACAGAAATCAGGACAGATAGACAAAGAAAAAAAGAGGAAATAGACAAATAACAAAAACTTACAAAAAATGAGAGAGAGAGAGAGAGAGATTTGTAATACAGTAGTAGAGCCTACTGCAAGGATTATTCAGTACTACAGGAGTAGGGCTGGATCATGAAACTCACATTGATATAAGCGCCATACATTTATTGCAGCTTCATTTCCTCCTCTTTCTAAACATTTATACACAGAAAGGAACGAAATATTCATATATAATTTGATTTTACATTTACCGTCAAGCTCATAAATAAAAAGAAAAAGGCAAGCTCTGTTTTATGCTTGTTTGTGTGTTTGTTTATGCTTATTTGTTTTGTTTTTGCTTCATCTGAGTCTGTCAAAGATCCAATGAAAACAACTCAAGGGATTCGATGTTACTGATTTCTTATATTTGTAAAAAAAAAAAAAAAGAAGAAAAAATAAAAGAATTAACGCTTTGTCAAGAGGCACTGGTATCAGCATCTAAAGGCAGTAGTTACTAGGGCACTTTTATTGACAGAACGAACAGAGAAAGCCTCCTCGGTGCAAGTGTAGGTAAAATCAGTCATGAAACTGAGGAATGGTCTGAAACATTGCAAAAGAACAAGTAGAAATTCTTAAAACATCAGTCTACAGTATGTCACTCGTTACTTCCACAGCTGTGTTATCATCTCACACAGTGTTGCGATACAGAGAATGCTTGATTCTCTAAACACCCATACATTTGACACCGCCACTGAGGACAATCGTGTTGGTAATACGTGCGTTCACTGTAGCGGGGTTTCGCCTCTCGCCCTCCCCTAGTCCCTATGGCGTGAGTACAAATACGTATATAATGAAGCCAATGCCTAAACTGTATTTTGCGTGAAAGATATTGTGGCTGGCTTGGTGAAATTATGGAACTAGTTAGCGTTATGGACGCCATAAACCATAGTGTGGAATGGGGCAGACATCATGTACGCTTTATAGTCGGGAACGGATAATTGGAGGTGTTTAGGGATAGAATTATTGTGATTCTGATAATGAAAATGAGCATGGAATTTTGTGAAATATATATATGTCAAATATGCTGCGAGTGTTCCTGAAGGAGTGTGGTGTGTGACAATACAATAACGTTGCATCGTACTCTCCTGGCGAAGGATGCTGCATCACAGTCACGTTCAACCGTAGTAAGGAAGGGAATAATTGCGGAGGTTGAGGTGGAATAATTGTGGTAGTCATGTATTTGTGTATGATCCAGTGTGAAGTGTAAGTGAAATGTGTGCCACGTATCCTCGTGACGGCATAAATCATGGTGCATAGTGTAGGTTAGCAACACTTTAGCGACAGGTGTCCTCAGGAGATTGGGATGCCTAGGAATGACGGACGTCACTGAACAGGTACTGTACCTTAGTCTGACATTTAGTGATAACTTATACTTTATGTAAAATATACGTGAACTGTGCCGCAAGTGTTCGTTTAGCTGTGTAGCGTAGATGAGCGATACTTTAGCATCAGGTGTGCTGGGAAAGGTAACGATGCCAAGGAACGACAGACTTCATTGAACAGGTACTGTGCCTTGGTCTGACATTTAGTGATAACTTATACTTTATGCAAAATATATGTGAACTGTGCCATGAGTGTTCGTTTAGGTGCGTAGCGTAGGTGAGCGATACTTTAGCGGCAGGTGTGCTGGGAAAGGTAACGATGCCAAGGAACGACGGACGTCATTGAACAGGTACTGTACCTTGGTCTGACATTTTGTAATAACTTATACTTTATGTAAAATATACGTGAACTGTGCCGCGAGTGTTCGTTTAGGTGCGTCACTCACACTCACACACACACTAACACACTTACACACACACTAACACACACACTCACACACACTCATACATACACACACACTCACACACACTCATACATACACACACACTCACACACACTCACACACACACAAACACACACTCACACTCACACACACACGGACACATTTACACACACACTGACACAGATATTCACACACACACACACACACACACACACACACACACTCACACACACTACATAACTCCTCATCTTCCAGTCCCAGAAGGTCCTACAACTCCTTCAACACCGCTGGAGGAAGGGAGTTCTCCGAATTTTGTTAATATGTACATTGACCTATTATCAATAACTCTAAAATTTTCAGGCAAATAACCTTCTTCTCCTACATATTACACATATGACAGAAAGTATAGCTTCATTAGCAGTAACTAGGAAGAAGTAGTGTTCATGTGCAGTAATTTACAACCATAAAAAAACAACCTTGGAAGATTTTACAGTCTGTACAAAAAAAAAAAAAAAAAGCTTTGGGAGCATAGTCTTTAGGCAAAAGGGGAGAAAACACTGTTCTTTTTTCGCTTGCAGTAAAATTAGGTAGGGGCCAGAAAAGTAATCTAGCTTTGTAGTCCTATTACTCGAAAACTATTGGGCGTATCGACTTCCTGTGAGAACCATAATAAAGAGCAGTAAATTCTACGTATGTTCATTACCAGAATATAAGCCTTTGGGAGCATTTTTGGTAGGAAAAGGCGGGGGAACAGACTTCGTTTTTTCCTCACTTCCGGTAAAAGTCGAAAGCGCTCAGAGGAATAATCTCACTTTGTCGGCCAATTACTCGAAAACTGTTGGACGTATCGATTTCCTGTAAGAACCATGATAAAGAGCAGTAAATTCTAAGAATGTTCATTTGCAGAATATAAGTCTTTGGGAGCATTTTCTGTTGGAAAAGCTGGGTGAACAGACTCTGTTTTTTTCCTCACTAGTGGTAAAGTCGAAAGCGCTCGGAGGAGTATTCTCACTTTGTCGCTCAACTACACAAAAAGTATTGGATAGTGGTGGGCGATGCCACCATTTATCTGTAATCGCGATTACTGATTACTTTAGGGAAAATAATCGATTAAGTCGATTACCATTCCGATTACTGGAATCTGGACTAATATGTTTGTTTTTCAAGGCCCCACTCCTTATTGTATCTACCAGTACTACTGGTAGATACAGTTAGGAGTCAGTAGCTATACTCGTACAAAATCGTGCCACCACCCTGTTGGAGTTCCTCTGTTTCTCAATTTTTCAAATCTCAGTCATCTTTCAGTCCTTCTTTCTTCGATTTATAGTTGCTCAAAAGTTCCTGTATACGATGGATACTCCACATTATATATGTTACTTTTCTTTAAGTGTATAAAACATATATACAGCATTCTTGTCTTTATAAAAATTCATGAAACATATATCCTTGTTAGTAACATATATAAAACGAGCATTGTTGTTTATATATATATATATATATATATATATATATATATATATATATATATATATATATATATATATATATATATATATATATATATATATATATATATATATACAAACGCTCTTGTGCCAAACAAAAAGGATTAGCCTATAATAGGAACATATTTGTTTCCAAAAATATGTAAACAAACCAACATCGTTTTGTTTAGAGATGTAATATATACTTAATGAGAGAAACACCTACTCTCTCTCACTCCAGCACATTGTGATATTGTCAATAGATGTCTATCGACCATCAGGTGCACTGAAAGCACAAGTCATAAAGTCCTCTTCACATGGGTTCCTTCCCATTTAGGGATATCATTCAATGAGAATGGTGACGATCTAGTTCGTAAGGCTCTGCTTCCGATCTACGACTCTCTTGATATATCTGCTGAATATAGTTATAATACTGATAATAGCATGATCAGCTCTCTTGTTAGCCAAGATATTACTAGACAGCTCAATGATAGCATAGCAAGTGGCATCACCAGCTCTATTCACTCTGTAAATGTGGCTCAGAATACAGATGTAACATGTGGTCAAAGAGGTGGACTTCATGATGCTGTTGTCATGAGACTGAGACTAGGCTATAAATATTACTGGGAATTCAGTAGAGAAGATCCTGTACCATGTGCAGTGTGTGGGGCGCGCCGGCAGCACACACACACACTGCAGTATATAATGGAATGTCCGCTAACTGCAAAGTATAGAAACCCACAACTTTCAAACTGACTGAACAAATCACATGGTTAATCAATGAAAAACCGTTACTCCCAATTCTTCGTGAATATCCGGAATTTGTGCCACAATACTAGTACTACATTCAGACATGTTAGGGTACACTTACAAACACTTGCTATCCTCCGCTCTATCCTCCACAGGCTACAACATTCAGCAAGCACTCCGCTAGCTAACAATAGCAGCTAACAGCTGTGCTTCCAAGGCAGTGTAAGGGAGAAATTCTATTAAAAAAAAATGGTTACATATAGACTTTATGGTTAACTAAACAGTTGTGATGATAACAAACGAAGAAAGAGAGGTATATTCTTACACCATGTGTGTGCCTTATGTTTCTTAGCCATAGTTGCTGAAAAAGGCACTGCTTCAAGCCAATGTAGGCAAAACGCTACTGTGTGTCAGTGGAGAATATGTATAAAATAAATGCGTGACAAAAGACAGGGAAGCCCTGAAACGAAGAGAGAGTTTAGTGTACGGAGAGTGTAGTAGGTGTGATGGTGGTGGAGGGTGTTGTGGCCATCACTCACCGACCTGCTGATAAGGCGTTACTATGTCATCACCTCCGCCCACGGCTGGTACAGCTGGTACTGATTTGTTTCACTGTATCTCTTTTCTGTTTTAGTACTACCCTTCACGCCTGTATGTAATACGTCATGTTATTACATAACATAGAGTGTAACCTATTTTTTTTTATCAAAGGGTATGTGGCTACACACACACACACACACACACACACACAAAAGTGTGGCCACACCCACGAATGTCCAATTACTAATTGTATGTAACTGTATTGGCTGAAGGAGGTGTGTGGCACGACCCACCACCTTCTTTTGTTGTATTAGCACTCTGTACCTCTTACAGCAATGAATATTTCAATTCAGTCCTATTCAGTTCACCTTACAGTATGAGAAGCCTTTTACAGATGACGTTTCGGTTTCGCTCCTATAGAGATTCATCACATTGCGTGGCTCGATGACTCGATGCGAAGAAGCTCTGTAGGAGCGAAATGTTATCAATAAAAGACTTCTTCTCACAACGTGTTTCATCAACTTGTCGGCTACTCATGCCTTACACCCTAATATATACTTAATACACGAGCATGTGTGCGACCAAAAAATTTCATAAAACACAGACATTGCAAGTGATCCATGTACAGAATATAAAGTTATGAAATATGCAGAACTAATAGGACATGGCACAGTTCCTTAAAAATGCAATCTACAATAATTAAATGTTTCAATAATGGAAAAGTATGAACCAAAGAGAAACATTCACATTAATAACCTACTCTGCTCTTATGCATATTTGTTGAGTAGTAATTGTTTCAAGTAATCGATTATAGAAAAAAATCGATTACTGCAATTTTTTTTTTAAAAGTAATCGAAGTAATCAATTGCAAATAATCGATTACGCCCATCCCTACTACTGGACGTATCAATTTCCCGTAAGAACCATGATAAAGAGCAGTCAATTTTATGTATGTACAAAACATAACAATGTAATATCTATGATAAGAATTCGTTGTTACATAAGTGGGAATATAATGAATGCCGTGTGCGCATCACGAAAGTGACGCACGGACGTGAGTTCCTAGTCGTTTTTGGCGATTTACTCGAAAACCATGAGGCGTACCGAAACCATCTAGTGCTCATTAGAAAGCTCGTGAAATTCTGCATAATATTATGCAATAAAAACATAAGGTGTGCAAGAAAAGTTCAGAATGAGAGCTCACTGAATTTTTTTCAAAAATGGCTTTCAATTTTTGGTTATTTTCACGAAAATTACAAATCATATCAGAACCGGATTTATCTCTTTAG
This sequence comes from Coenobita brevimanus, assembly GCF_032717465.1. Classification (NCBI taxonomy): domain Eukaryota; kingdom Metazoa; phylum Arthropoda; class Malacostraca; order Decapoda; family Coenobitidae; genus Coenobita; species Coenobita brevimanus. The sequence goes on along the minus strand of NC_137027.1, from coordinate 26,729,741 downwards.
AAAACTGATGAAATTCTCTATCAAAACTTCTAATACCATTTTCCTGTATGATGGAAAACATTCGAATGGTGATGTTGGGAAGTGAAATTGACATAGCGAAATGTTTATTCACGGCTGCCTAATGTTGTTTTATGCATGTTTTCCTTTTTTTTTTTTTTTTTTTGTGTGTGTGTGGTGCTTATCAGCTAGAACAAACATCGATGAATAAGATGACATAGGTTTCATGGCAGTATATTGATGTTTGGGTGGCAAAAATAAGGCGAGAATAAGTGTTATTTGCTTCGTGCTGGCAGCCAGGCCAGGTGGCCAGGTGGATAAAATCATGCGCTGAAAAACATATCTAAACTTATCGTGCACAAGAGGGTTAAAAAGAGGTGCCAAATCCCTGATCATATACTTCTCACAACATTCATCCAGCCAGCTCGATCTCTTGTTAGTTCCCTAGCCTCACCTACTTCCAAATCTCTCTCACACACTCATTCACCACATCTCTCCACCTTCTCCTTGACCTACCTCGCCTCCTCCTTCCTTCGAATTCGCTCAGATATACCTTCCTCACCACTCTGTTGTTATCCATTCTTTCCACATGATCATACCATCTCAGTACACTTTCTTCGATTCTGGTGTCCACCGACTTCCTCACTCCACATCGTTCACGAATCACATTATTTCGTATCCTATCCACCCTCTACTCCACATACACATACATTCCTCAGCAGTCCCATCTCTAATGCTCTTACTGTTGATTTTCATTTTCATGCCACACCATAGTCTCATGTCTGTATGAAAAAAGTTGGCACTAACATTCCTTCATGTAAGCCCCGTGCAGTTGCAACACTCAAGCCTCTGTTTCTTATCAAGGCCTTCATTGCAGCTGCTACTTTTCTTCCTTGTGTCACTCTACTTTCCATTTCTTTTACACATTTTCCTCTCTTTTCTATCATTGTATGTGGGTATTTGAACTATCTCACCAATTCCAGTCTCTCTCCATTCACTGTGACATCACACTGGGAGTCACCTTCTCTCTCATTAACCAACACTTTACTCTTTTCTACATTTACTCTCAAGGCACGACGCTCACAGACATCAGCAAAACTCTGCACTAGCCTACTAAGTTCTTGTCCGGTACTTGCAAGCAGTACTGCATCATCAGCATAAAACAAATTTGAGACATTCCATCCATCACCATTCATTACCAATGCCATCCCTCTCTCCATTTCTAGTGTTTTTACTTCTCTCATCACCCCATCCATTATATATACTGAACATCCATGGGGACATCACACAACCTTGTCACACACCCACTCCGGTTGTGAACCATTCACTAACCCTTACACATGCTTCACTACCATCATAAAAACTCTTGACGGCACCTAGCAGTTTACCATCTACACCATACATGTGCAAAACTTTCCACAATCCTTCTCTGTCCACTTTGTGGTATGTTTTTTCGAGATTCATCAATGCCATAAACACCTTATGGTCCTTCTCACAAGCCTTCTATACGATCTGTCTCACTGCAAATATTTGATCCACACATCCTCTGCCACTCCTAAAGTCACCCTTTTCATCACTCACTAGGACTTCTGATATCTCTCTTACTTTCTCTATAATAATTCTTGCATATGCCTTCCCTACCACACTGAATAATCTTATGCCACGATAATTCTCTCACTCACTTCGCCCCCCCTGTGGCGGGGGGGACACAATCTGGCCTCACTATGGGGTGGTACTACTACTCTGCGGCCAGGTTGTGTTAGGAAGAATACTGCCACCGTATTCCCTGCGTGTCGTAAAAGGCGACTAAAAGGGGTGGAGTGAGGGGACTAGGGACCCCCTCCTCTGTTTTTTAGTTCCTAAAAAGAGGCAGGCCAGAGAAAGGGATGGGGGATTGAGCTATCCCCGAACCCTGAAGATTGGGTCTATGAATGTGCGCGGATGTAGTACGATTGAAGCTAAAAGGGAGGAGACTGGGAGAATGTTTGTGAGAAGAAAGTTGGATGTGTTAGCTTTGAGTGAAACGAAGATGAAAGGGAAGGGTGAGTCTATGTTTGGAAGTGTGACTGGAAGATTGTCTGGTGTTGATAGAGGAAGGGCAAGAGAAGGTGTGGCCTTGTTAGTGAGTCCGGATGTACAGCAGTGTGTGACTGGATGGAAAGAGGTGTCATCGAGACTGGTGTTGGTGAAAGCGAAATTTGAACGTGAGTTGTGGGTGTTTGTGAGTGCATATGGGCCTGGTAGTGAAAGGGATGAAGAAGAGAGGGAGTCTTTCTGGAATGATGTTGATGAGTGTCTGCAGAGTTTTGGAGCGAATGTGAATGTGGTAATGATGGGAGATCTGAATGCTAGAGTGGGAAATGTAGCAGTTGAAGGTGTAGTTGGTATGCATGGTGTGCTTGGAAGAAATGAAAATGGGGAACGAATGATAGGGATGTGTGTTGAGCGAGAGATGGTGATTGGAAATACGCTGTTTGAGAAGAAAGATATTTATAAGTATACATGGGTGAGACAGGAGGGTGGAAGGATTGTTGATGGAGCTTTGATGGACTATGTGGTTGTGTCTAGGAATGTAATAGGAAGATTGTTGGATGTGAGAGTTCTGAGAGGGGAGGGTGGAGGTATGTCTGACCACTACCTGGTGGAGGGAAAGTTAAGAGTAGGTATGAGATGGGTGAGAGCTAGGAGGGTTAGGTGTGGCAGGGAGGTTTTGAAAATGAGTGAGTTAGATAAAAGAGAGAAAATGATAGAGTATCAGGAGAAATTGAAAGATGAGTGGAATGCAGTGAAAGATCAAGAAAATGGCAGTGTGGAGGAGGAATGGCAGTTGGTTAAGAGTGCTGTGGTGAGGCATGCAGAAGAGGTGTGTGGTGTGAGACGTGTGGGTGGTGGTGTAAGAAAAGGAAGTGAATGGTGGTGCGAGGAAGTAAGTATGGTTGTGGCAGAGAAGAGACGTGCATATGAAGTGTGGCTGCAGAGGAAGGATGAGGTGTCATATGAGAGGTATAAGGAAAGGAGGAATAGGGCGAGGAGAGCTGTGCGTGATGCTAAAGTGGCAGCAGATGAGAGGTGGGGTAGGCGGCTGACTGGGAATTTCCAACAGAATAAGAAAATGTTTTGGAAGGAGGTGAAAAGGGTGCGAAAGGGAGAGTCAGGGAAGGAAGAGCGAATAAAAGCAGAGGATGGAAGGATGTTAATTGAGATTGGTGCAGTAAGGAAGAGATGGGCAGAGTATTTTGAAAGATTGTTAAATGTAGAGAAGGAAAGAGTGGCTGAGATTGTGGCAGATGGAAGGGTGCAAGGAATAAATGTGTTGGGAGAGTTGAATGATTCTTTGATCACGAAGGAGAAAGTGGAGAAGGCAGTAAATGAGATGAAAACAGGGAAAGCTGCGGGTATGGATGGGTGTGCTGTTGAATGCCTGAAGGGTGGTGGAGTGACTATTGTTGACTGGTTAGTAAGATTGTTGAATGTGTGTTTTGTGAAAGGTATGGTGCCAATTGACTGGGCAAGTGCTTGTGTGGTCCCGTTGTATAAAGGCAAGGGTGATAAGTATGAATGTACTAGCTTTAGGGGTATAAGTGTTGAGTGTTGTAGGTAAGGCGTATGGTAGAGTGTTAATTATGAGAGTTAGAGAGGGTACAGAGAGAGTAATTGATGATGAGCAGTGTGGCTTAAGGAGAGGGAGGGGATGCGTGGATCAGGTGTTTGCTGTGAGACAAGTGTGTGAAAAGTATTTAGCGAAAGGCAAGGATGTGTTTTGGGCATTCATGGATTTAGAGAAAGTGCATGACAGAATTGATAGGGAGGCTTTGTGGACTGTTTTAAGATTGTATGGACTTGATGGTAGGTTACTAGAAGGGGTGAAAAGTTTTTATGTAAATAGTAGAGCATGTGTAAGAGTGGGAAATGCTGTGAGTGATTGGTTTCCCGTGAGAGTGTGGCTGCGACAGGGATGTGTGATGTCGCCTTGGTTGTTTAATATTTATATAGATGGTGACGTAAGAGAGGTGAATGCAAGTGTTTTAGGTGGAGGTCTGAGTCTGGTGAATGTCGATGGTGGAGAGTGGAATCTTAAGCAGCTGCTATTTGCAGATGATACTGCACTGGTGGCTGATTCAGAGGAGAGATTGAGACAGTTGGTAGAGGAGTTTGGAAGGGTGTGTGAAAGGAGGAAATTGAAAGTAAATGAGAATACGAGTAAAGTGATGAAGTGTACGAGGTTGGTAGATGGTAGGGGGATGAATATAGTTTTGAATGGCGAGTTGCTTGAGGAGGTGGAGTGTTTTAAATATTTAGGATCGCATGTTGCTATGAATGGAAGAATAGATGCAGAAGTGAAGTTTAGAATAAATGAAGTAGGAAAGGTGCTGGGAGGAATGAAAAAAGTGTTTAGATGCCGTTCGCTTAGAATGGATGTAAAGAGAAGGCTGTATGAGGGTGTTATGGTACCAACTGCGTTATATGGGGCTGAAACATGGAATATGGGTGTAGCAGAGAGGAAAAGTTTGAATGTAATGGAGATGAGGTGTCTGAGGAGTATGTGTGGAGTGACGCGTATGGATCGAGTGCGAAATGATGAAGTGCGAAGGAGAACTGAAGTTGTTCGGGAGATGGCTGGTAGAGTTGAGCAGAGGGTGTTGCGATGGTTTGGGCATATGGAGAGAATGGATAATGAGCGACTGGTGAAAAAGATAACTATATCTGATGTGAGAGGTGTAAGGCTGAGAGGGAGACCACGAATAGGATGGATGGACAGTGTGAAGAGAGCGCTGGATGCGAGAGGGATGTCTGTTGAGCAAGGAAGAGTGGCTGTTCATGACAGAAATAAATGGAGAGAAATTGTGAATGAATAAATGATGACGCAGCCCTGAGGGGATATTCTCCTGCATTTGGTCTGATTAGCTAGTCAGGTCAGGTGCGAGTAAGGGGATAGGTCTATTATGATGTGGCAGGGGTAAACCAGCTCTGCTGTCGGGCCCTGCTGCGGATGTCACTGATTGCACTGTGCATTTGACCCTTGTGTGGTTTGGTGCGGTGAGGATCTGTCCCTTCTCCCCTTTGGTGCTAAGATGCGAATGACTGTGTATGAATGGATGAGTAAATGGGGAGTGTGTCGTCCTGTCTCGGCTACCTCCCTTTCCATGGGGGAAGCAGCCTAGGTATATAGATAGATAGACAATCACAGCTCTGGAGGCACAGTTTCACTCATCCATGCCTTCTTACATATCTCTAACAAGCACTTCATTCCACTCTCCCTACTACACTTAAGCATCTCTGCATACATCTCATCAACCCCAGGTGCTTTCCCATCTTTCAGCCGCTCCACAGCACTCTTCACCCGTGCAAGTGTCACGTTTCCTGGTACTGCATTTCTTCTCTGCACATCCCCCAAACCAATCATGTTTACAGCCGTTCTGTTTTCTCTATTCCCGTTCATCAGGCTTTCAAAATATTCTTTCCATCTGGTCCTTACTTCATCCCCATGGGTTAGTAATCTACCACCACATCCCTCACATCATCACATTTCTTTCTCCTTTCACTTCAACATATCTGCACCTCTTTCCAGAATAACTTCCTATTTTCAGAGTAGCTCACATTCATTTTTCTTCCTAGATCATCCTTAACCTTCTTTTTCCTCTTCACTAGTCTCTTTACGTGCTTCTTGCTCTCAATATATTCATTTCTTATTTCAACTGAACCCCTGTCCTGTAACCACTCTAGTAACCTCTTCCTCTTTTCCTCCACCACTCTCTTAACTTCCACATCCCACCACTCCGTACCTTTCTTCTTTGTTGTTACTCTTGCCACACCACACACAGCTTTAGCATTTCTAACTAAGCAGTACCTATATGCATTCCACAGGTTGTCCAGATCCATTTCATTCCAATTCACTGGCTCTAACACCTCTACTTTGGTCCTGTAATCATCTTCCATTTCTTTGATACCCACACACACACACACTATATATATATATATATATATATATATATATATATATATATATATATATATATATATATATGGAAAGTAACCACAGGAGAAATGAAAAGAGTGACTGAATACTTTCGTATATTACACCTTCAGACAGTGATACAGAAACGTAAAGGGTTGGGATCTTTTATGCACACTCGTAGCAGGGAGTGGCACTCAGGACAAATAATGACCTGAATTTAAAAAGAGCAATGCACAGAACAATAGGTACCTGACTTTTTTCCTTTAGGGATGTACAGTAAGCAACAATAATCGTGTCGTGAAATCTGGTAAAAACATAAGCTAACGGGCTAAGCGTCTGGTACATTCCGCCGTCTATCATACGGACGGTTCATAATGTTTCACGAGTTTCACGAGTTACATTTAATCTTCGGACAAAACCGCGACACGACTACTGTTGCTCACTGTACTTGACAAAAGGGGTAAATACTGCTGCTTAAGACCTACTGTAGAAGATTAATGCTAGTTGTGTCCCACACAGGTGTGACTGTACTACCAGCAGATGATAAGGAACAATCAGGTGTTAGTCTAGGGGGTACTGTTTTAAAATTAATTCAGTTACCATCTTATCACACTTAAAATGATCCTAGTTTCATGTTTACACTGTTTTCATATGTACCAGATATTAGGCAAGATTCTATCACATTTCTTTCATAAATGCTTTTTGGTCTTGCTAGAATCTTAGAGCCTACCCAGTCAATATGGTGATCACTGGATGCTCTTGTGCTGAAACAAACCACTACTCTGTTGGGCTGTCCTTACACTGCATTTATGTTGTGAGATTCTAGTTTCCAAATCTTTTCACGATTGCCCTATGTAAAATTTGTTACAGCTTTTGCACGGAATTTTGTATACAACGCCTGAGTTACTATACGGGCTGTTCTTGATGAAGGTTTTTTTGATGGTGTTCTCATATATGAATATTACTTGTACATTAAGTTTCTTCAGTATGTGAACAACATCAAGAATATTGTCATCGAAAGGTAAGACAAGGGTTCTTTGAACGTTCTGGCGATCTGGCTTACTAGTTTTCGCCTCAAGGAATCGTTTCTTGGTTGTATTGTGGCACTGAATTAATATTCTTTGTGGATATTTTAGCTTCTCTTCAGTGTTCTGGATCATTTTTAGTTCATCTAAAAATTCTGGGTCTGAATTTCTATATGCTCTCAAGTACATGGATATGAACACAGATCTTTTTACATTAATGTGATGGTTTGAATAATAATATACAATCATGATTACTAATCTCTGACCAGGGACGCGTGGCGGACAGTTATGACCACACACGAGCCACGCATTCGAACACAGCCTCCGCACTAGTGGGCGGGGCAAAGAACTGCAGGTGATCTGAAGCGTACTACTCATATCATTGATATTACCTATTCTTATGGTTTCTCCTCCATAATGTAACAGTCTGTGTTTATTGACAGGGGCCAACATTTCTTCAATCAGTCTGCAATTTAGCTATTTCCAAGAAGTAAAAAAACATGTGCCACTATATGTGGGTACTGGCATCATATACAGTATACCGTAATAATTATTTATGAATTAGCGGCATTAACTGGCACACATTTTGACCAAAGGGGGCATGCAGCTAACACGTTGCGTAGGAATAGGGCAACCATTCCCACTGGATGGCAACGGCATAGATATAAATAAAACTAGATGCCACATAGCCCGTTCATCAGTACAGCGGCTATGCGTCTCTGCGGCCGCCATGTTGGAGCGGCCAAGCATGTAATAGTGGGGCTTTTTTTTTAGACCGAATTTAGACTATGAAAATGAATGTTGTTGTGGTGGTGGTGGTGTTGGTGGTTATTGTTGTCGTGGTGGCGATGGTAGTTATTGTAGTGGTAGTGGTGGTTGTTGCTGTGGTGGTGTTGGTGGTGATGGTGGTTTTTGTTGTTGTGTTGGTGGTGATGGTGGTTTTTGTTGTTGTTGTTGTGGTGGTGGTGGTTATTGTGTTGGTGCTGGTGGTGGTTGTCGTTTTAATTGTGGTTGTTGTTGTGTTAGTGGTGGTTGTTGTGATTGTGGTTATTGTTGTTGTGGTGGTGGTGGCGGTGGATGCTGTAGTTGTTGTAGTGGTGCTTGTTGCGGTGGTCATTGTTGTGATGGTAGTTATATTTGTTGCTGTTGTTGTTGTTGTGGTGGTGGTGGTGGTGGTGGTTGTGGTGATGGTTGTAGTAGTGGTTATGGTTGTTGTGCTGATGTTTTTGGTGGTTGTTGTCGTTGTTGCTGTTGTGGTTGCACTGGTGGTTGTGGTTGTTGTTGTGGTGGTGGTTGTTGTTGTGGTGGTGGTCGTTGTCATAGTGGTGGTTATTGTTTTGGTGGTTGATGTTGTGGTGGTTGCTATGCTGGTCATTGTGGTTGTTGTTGTTGTGATGGTGGTTGTTGTTGTGATGGTGGTTGTTGTGGTGATGGTTGTTGTTGTGGTGGTGGTTATTGTTGTGATAATTCTTGTTGTGGTTGTTTTTGTGGTTGTTATTGTGGTGGTTGTGTGTGATGGTGGTTGTTTTGTGGTGGTGGTTATTGTTGTAGTGACTGTTGTTGTGGTTGTTGCTGTGGTGGTTATTGTTGTGGTTATTGTTGTGATGGTGGTTGTTTTGGTGGTGGTTGTTGTAGTGATGGTGGTTGTTGTGATGGTTGTGGTTGTTTTTGTGGTTGTTGTTGTGGTGGTAGTGGTTATTGTTGTGGTGATTATTGTTGTGGTGGTTGTTGTGATGGTGGTGGTGACTGTTGTTTTTGTGGTGGTGGTGGTTGTTGTTGTGGTGGTGGTTTTTGTTGTGGTGGTGGTTGTTGTAGCGATGGTGGTTGTTGTTGTGGTGGTGTTTTTTTGGGTTGTTGTTGTGGTGGTGGTTATTGTTGTGATGGTGTTGGTTGATGTGCTGGTGGTTGTGGTGATGGTGATGGTTATTGTTGTGATGGTGATGGTTGTTGTTGTGATGGTGGTGGCTGTTTTTGTGATGGTGGTGGTTGTTGTGGTGATTGTTTTGGTGGTGATTGTTGTTATGGTGGTGGATGTGGCTGTTGTTGTGGTGGTGGTGGTTGTTGTTGTGGTGATTGTTGTTTTGGTGGTGACTGTTGTTATGGTGGTGGATGTGGCTGTTGTTGTTTTGGTGATGGTGGTGGTTGTGGTGGTGGATGTGGTGCTGGTGGTGGTGGCGGTGGCGGTGGTTGTGGTGGTGGCTGTGGTGGTGGTTGTTATGGTGGTGGCTGCTGTTGTCCACCATCCTCCTTTCGGAGGATAGAGAAGCAGCTGAGGGACGTTTGCATAACCAGACAATTGAGCCGCTCATGCTATCGGTGTCACCATAGATATATTCCGACGCTTTCTACACCAAAAGCAACACAATGCTGTTACATTTCTAGGTAAATAGTGGTCACCTTTGATCATCGTTAGG
>NC_137027.1:26712849-26715349 GCF_032717465.1 Coenobita brevimanus | reverse complement strand
AAAGATACTGCCAAGTCTGGGAAGCCGTCTCAGACTGAACCCTGTTGAAACAGCGCCATTCTCAGAATAATGGCCAAGGTCCAAAACCGCAGTGGCAGCTATCCAGGGGCAAAACACTCAGAAACCTGAGTGGAAGAGGTACAACAAGTACCCTAACCAGCAGCAGTATCAGCCACGCAACTCACCAGCCGGGACAAACTTTTCCACCACCAGCCCAAAAGAGGCAGGAAGCGAATGCAGCCTTCATTCCTCAGCAGCAGCCTGGTGGTCACGTCCTCACTGGTGTGGGTAGGCTTTCCCCACAGTTCACGAATCCCACAGTGACAGTGAACCCCCTCCACAGATGGCCAACGTTCCATCTTATAACTTCACAAGGCAGCCAACAATACACATCAATTCAGCAGCCTCATGAGTGGCTATTAGCTGCTTCCTCCACAGGCCCTCCCACAGGTGACAGTACTCTCCTTGTACAGCCAGGGTTTGTGGGAGGTATTCTTGTGAGGGTCCTGAGAGACAATGGTTCCTCAGGTTGCTCTGTTAAGCAGAGTTTAGCCCTGGCCTGAGCAAAAGACAGGCTCGACAGATCCATGCAAAGCTTATTGGATGGATCAGTGAGATTGTTCTCTGAGGCATGTATCCAGGTGGCATCGCTATTTTATACTGGTATGACACTTGCAGTTGTCAGTGCCAGAAATCCCTTTATTTGAACTCATCATTGGAAATATTCATGGAGTCAAGGATAGTTGCTCCGATGACGTTACTCAGACTTCGGCTGCTGCGGTAACACGAGCGCAAGACTGAGGCCCCAGACTGTGTCACCCCAGTGATCATTGAATCGCCGCAAGATCTGATGTGCAGTCAACTTGTTGTGCAAGAACAACATTCTGACCTGACACTTGCTACCGTGCGGAATGAACAACAGGGTCGCAGTGCCAAAGTATTCACTGGAGGTTTGTCAAGTTCCTTCGCAAAACAAGGACGTGCTCTACCTTGAGTCACGAACACCCGAGGGAAGAAAGGTTCGACTGCAGTTTGTCGCTCCCACTGCGCCAAGTACCGTCTAGCAGTGTTACAATGGGGCTATTGTTCAGCCTCAGGAGGTCACATGGGCAAAAAGAAGACCCAGGGCCGTATCCGAGTTTGGACTTTTTCACAGTGATGGGACGAGACACAGATAGTTTTGTCCATGCCCTGCAGTGTGTGTCAAAGTACCACCACTAATCAGGGACATGCCCTTCCTGTGCCGTTTCTGAACTAGCATGTCTGCAATCTCTGAGTCAGTTGAGAGACAGGATAGCAGTAATGTGGGTGTAGACCTGATGTCTCACCTACTAGCTGCTTACTAACTAGCAACTGTTGTATGCTGGGTTCCGTAAGATAGGCATCCTAAGCTTATTTATATAAATCCAAGGACCAGCCTGGTTCCTGGTTAAAAGTGTAGACCAGATGTCTCACTCGTTGGCCCTACAGGACACAGTATATCCAGGGCTTGTACATACATGTATACCATAAGTTAAGGGGGAAGTTTGAGAACCTTGCAGAGACAGTCCAGAACTGTGTATGAATTACCTTGTGGAATGGTCTCGAGCTGGGGGCCTCTTCTGAGGATTCCTGGAGAATGCACATTACTCCACATAGAAAAATTACACCCACGGTGGGTGTTAAAACGTGACCTGCCCGAGATTATGCAGTTGATTTTCAGCCTTCCTGTATTACTCGTAAGTGTAGAGTTAGGTTAACCAGTACACTGCCCGTTCTAAGCAATTTCTGTAATCAAGAACTGGCAATGTTTCCTGGTTAATAATGTTAGGTTAACCAGTAAACTGCCCGTTCTAAGCAATTGGTAAATTCAAGAACTGGCACGTTTCCTGGTTAATAATGAAAGCGTTAACCAGTAAGCTATAAGGGTTCTAAGCAATTTGTGAATTCAAGAATTACGTTTCCTGGTTAATAATGACAAGTACTGATTGCTAGGCAGAGAGAGACAAAGAGAGACAGAAATAACAGTTTTGATGCTCGACCTAAATTCCTTTTCAAAGTGTAGCTGGTGGGTGCAGCATTGCCGTGCAGATCAGCTGGGTCGCTCCTGTTGCATGCTGCCGCCCCTTCTCTTCTGCTTCGAACATCGTTATTTTACTATAAATTTGTATTACTGTGTCATTTTACACGTAGGTACAGTTACACTACAACTGTCACACCTACACCGTGTATTACATACACAACACTACATAACAATTAGTTGTTAATGTAAATGTAGCTAACTTTCGCTTAGTTTAACCTGAGTACAGGATTTTCACAGTCGTCACGGAGTTTTTCCCTCAAGCTTGTTTCTATTAACGTAAATACGAGGTTTTTTCGCTCACTGGCGACTGCTGACTTTCTCCTGTAGCAGGATAGCACACACACTACAGTGTGAATCTTGTGCTTAATGACTTAGGATGTGTTACATATATATATATATCCACAAATTTTTTCCCATAAGGAAAAAATTTAACTTTCT